>NW_026737947.1:0-29000 GCF_949786415.1 Peromyscus eremicus
AGCTCCTTTTCAGTCCAATACACTGTACTTGCTGGGAACAGACACGAGTGCTATTTGCACTGTGTATGGCAATAGGAGCACAATAGTGTCTCTTCTTATCAGAAAACAACTCTTGCTAATAGGACCAGAAACTGCATGGGATTCAACTCCATTTCTGACTGGGAAACAAACACTAGCTCGCCTTACAAGAAAGACACTCTGATTTTGAGAAAAGAGCACTCTTCTACTCTACTGTGTTTCCTATGGGGTCCGAACAGTGAGCTTGCTCAGAACAAAAGAACTGTGCTTCCTACAAATAAGGCCATATCTAGTTCAATTCTGCTTAGGAAACTGAAAAGAACAGTATATCCTCTTCAGTCCAATACACTGTACATGCTGGGAACAGACGCCAGTGCTATTTGCCCTCTGTATGACAATGGGAGCACAATAGTGACTCTTCTTACCAGAAAACAACTCTTGCTCGTAGGACCAGAAACTGTATGTGATTCAACTCCATTTAGGACTGGAAAACAAACGCTAGCTCTCCTTAGAAGAAACACACTCTGCTTTGAGAAAAGAGCACTCTTCTACTCTACTGTGTATCCTATGGGGTCGGAACAGTGAGCTTGCTCAGAACAAAAGAACTGTGCTTCCTACACACAGGGGCCATATCTAGTTCAACACTGCTTAGGAAATTGACAAGAACAGCAGCTCCTCTTCAGTCCAATACACTGTACTTGCTGGGAACAGACGCGAGTGCTATTTGCACTGTGTATCTCAATGGGAGTGCAATAGTGACTTTCCTTACCAGAAAACAACTCTTGCTCCAAGTACCAAAAACAGGATGTGATTCAACTCCATTTAGGACTGGGAAACAAACGCTAGCTTGCCTTACAAGAAACACACTCTGCTTTTGAGAAAAGAGCACTCTTCTACTCTACTGTGTTTCCTATGGGGTCCGAACAGTGAGCTTGCTCAGAACAAAAGAACTGTGCTTCCTACACACACGGGCCATATCTAGTTCAACTCTGCTTATTAAACTGACAAGAACGGTAGCTCCGCTTCAGTCCAATACACTCTACTAGCTGGGAATAGACGCGAGTGCTATTTGCACTGTGTATGGCAATAGGAGCGCAATAGTGACTCTTCTTATCAGAAAACACCTCTTGCTCATAGGACCAGAAACTGCATGGGATTCAACTCCATTTCTGACTGGGAAACAAACACTAGCTCGCCTTATAAGAAACACACTCTGATTTTCATAAAAGAGCACTCTTCTACTCTAATGTCTTTTCTATGGGGTCCGAACAGTGAGCTTGCTCAGAACAAAAGAAGTGTGCTTCCTACACACACGGGCCATATCTAGTTCAACTCTGCTTAGGAAACTGACAAGAACAGTAGCTCCACTTCAGTCCAATACACTGTACTTGCTGGGAACAGACGCCAGTGCTATTTACCCTGTGTATGACAATTTGAGCGCAGTAGTGACTCTTCTTACCAGAAAACAACTCTTGCTCGTAGGACCAGAAACTGCATGGGTTTCAACTCCATTTCTGACTGGAAAAAAAACACTAGCTCGCGTTACAAGAAACACACTCTGCTTTTGAGAAAAGAGCACTCTTCTACTCTACTGTGATTCCTATGGGGTCCGAATAGTGACCTTGCTCAGAACAAAAGAACTGTGCTTCTTACACTCATGGGTGATATCTAGTTCAACTCTGCTTAGGAAACTGACAAGAACAGTAGCTCCGCTTCAGTCCAATACACTGTACTTGCTGGGAACAGACGCGAGTGCTATTTGCACTGAGTATGGAAATGGGAGCGCAATAGTGACCTTCCTTACCAGAAAACAACTCTTGCTCGTAGTACCAAAAACTGCATGTGATTCAACGCCGTTTAGGATTGGGAAACAAATGCTAGCTCGCCTTACAAGATACACACTCTGCTTTTAGAAAAGAGCACTCTTCTACTCAAATGTGTTTCCTATAGGGCCAGAACAGTGAGATTGCTCAGAACAAAAGAACTGTGCTTCATACAAATACTGCCATATCTAGTTCAATTCTGCTTAGGAAACTGAGAACAACAGTAGCTCCTGTTCAGTGCAATACACTGTACATTCTGGGAACAGACGCCAGTGCTATTTGCCCTGTGTATGAAAATGGGAGCACAATAGTGACTCTTATTACCAGAAAACAACTCTTGCTCGTAGGACAAGAAACTGCATGGGATTCAACTCCATTTAGGACTGGGAAACAAACACTAGCTCACGTAACAAGAAACACACTCTGCTTTTGAGAAAAGAGCACTCTTCTACTCGACTGTGTATCCTACGGGGTCTGAAAAGTGAGCTTGCTCAGAACAAAAGAACTGGGCTTCCTACACACACGGGCCATATCTAGTTCAACACTGCTTAGGAAATTGACAAGAACAGCAGCTCCTCTTCAGTCCAATACACTGTACTTGCAGGGAACAGATGCGAGTGCTATTTACACTGTGTATGGCAATGGGAGTGCAACAGTGACTTTATTACCAGAAAACAACTCTTGCTCGTAGGACCAAAAACTGCATGTGATTCAACTCCATTTAGGACTGGGAAACAAACGCTAGCTTGCCTTACAAGAAACACACTCTGCTTTTGAGAAAAGAGCACTCTTCTACTCTACTGTGTTTCCTATGGGGTCCGAACATTGAGCTTGCTCAGAACAAATGAACTGTGCTTCCTACACACACGGGCCATATCTAGTTCAACTCTGCTTAGGAAACTGACAAGAACAGTAGCTCCTCTTCATTCCAATACACTGTACTTGCTGGGAACAGACACGAGTGCTATTTGCACTGTGTATGAAATGGGAGCGCAATAGTCACTTTTCTTACCAGAAAACAACTCTTGCTCGTAGGACCAGAAACTGCATGTGATTCAACTCCATTTAGGACTGGGAAATAAACGCTAGCTCGCCTAACAAGAAACACACTCTGCTTTTGAGAAAAGAGCACTCTTCTCCTCGACTGTGTATCCTATGGGATCCAAACAGTGAGCTTGCTCAGAACAAAAGAACTGTGCTTCCTACACACAGGGGCATTATCTAGTTCAACTCTGCTTAGGAAACTGACAAAAACAGTAGCTTCTCTTCAGTCCAATTCACTGTACTTGCTGGGAACAGATGCGAGGGCTATTTGCACTGTGTATGGCAATGGGAGCGCAATAGTGACTTTCCTTACCAGAAAACAACTCTTGCTCGTAGGACCACAAACTGCATGTGATTCAGCTCCATTTAGGACGGGAAAAAAATGCTAGCTCGCCTTACAAGAAACACACTCTGCTTTTGAGAAAAGAGCACTCTTCTACACTACTGTGTTTCCTATGGGGTCCGAACAGTGAGCTTGCACAGAACAAAAGAACAGTGCTTCCTACACACACAGACCATATGTAGTTCAACTCTGCTTAGAAAACTGACAAGAACAGTAGCTCCTATTCAGTCCAATACACTGTACTTGCTGGGAACAGAGGCGAGTGCTATTTGCACTGTGTATGGCAATAGGAGCACAATAGTGACCCTTCTTATCAGAAAACAACTCTTGCTCATAGCACCAGAAACTGCATGGGATTCAACTCCATTTCTGACTGGGAAACAAACACTAGCTCTCCTTACAAGAAAGACACTCTGATTTTGAGAAAAGAGCACTCTTCTACTTTACTGTGTTTCCTATGGGGTCCGAATAGTGAGCTTGCTCAGAACAAAAGAACTGTGCTTCCTACACACAGGGGCCATATCTAGTTCAACTCTGCTTAGAAAACTGACAAGAACAGTAGCTACGCTTCAGTCCAATACACTGTACTTGCTGAGAACAGACGCGAGTGCTATTTGCACTGTGTATGTAAATGGGAGTGCAATAGGGACTTTCCTTACCAGAAAACATCTCTTGGTCGTAGGACAAAAAACTGCATGTGATTCAACTCCATTTAGGACTGGGAAACAAACGCTATCTCGCCTTACATAAAACACACTCTGCTTTTGAGAAAAGAGCACTCTTCTACTCTACTGTGTTTTCTAGGGGGTCTGAACAGTGAGCTTGATCAGAACAAAAGTACTGTGCTTCCTACACACACGGGCCATATCTAGTTCAACTCTGCTTAGGAAACTGACAAGAACAGTAGCTCCGCATCAGTCCAATACACTGTACTTGCCTGGAACGGATGCGAGTGCTATTTGCATTGTGTATGGCAATGGGAGCGCAATAGTGACTTTATAACCAGAAAACAACTCTTGCTCGTAGGACCAAAAACTACATGTGATTCAACTCCATTTAGGACTGGAAACAAACGCTAGCTCGCCTTACAAGAAACACACTCTGCTTTTGGAAAAAAACAGTCTTCTACTCTACTGTGTTTCCTAAGGGGTCCGAACAGTGAGCTTGCTCAGAACAAAAGAACTGTGCTTCCTACACACAGGGGCCATATCTAGTTCAACTCTGCTTATTAAACTGACAAGAACGGTAGCTCCTCTTCAGTCCAATACACTGTACTAGCTGGGAACAGACGCGAGTGCTATTTGCCCTGTGTATGGCAATAGGAGCACAATAGTCACTCTTCTTATCAGAAAACAACTCTTAGTCATAGGACAAGAAACTGCATGGGATTCAGCTCCATTTCTGACTGGGAAACAAAGACTAGCTTGCCTTACAAGAAAGACTCTCTGATTTTGAGAAAAGAGCACTCTTCTACTCTACTGTGTTTATATGGGGTCCAAATACTGAGCTTGCTCAGAACAAAAGAACTGTGCTTCCTACACACAGGGGCCATATCTAGTTCAACTCAGCTTAGGAAACTGACAAGAACAGTAGCTCTGCTTCAGTCCAATACACTGTAATTGCTGGGAACAGACGCGAGTGCTATTTGCACTGTGTATGGAAATGGGAGCGCAATAGTGACTTTCCTTACCAGAAAACAACTCTTGGTCGGAGGAACAAAAACTGCATGTGATTCAACTCCATTTAGGACTGGGAAACAAATGCTAGCTTGCCTTACAAGAAACATACTCTGCTTTTGAGAAAAGAGCACTCTTCTACTCTACTGTGTTTCCTAGTGGGTCTGAACAGTGAGCTTGCTCAGAACAAAAGAACTGTGCTTCTTACACGCGGGCCATATCTAGTTCATCTCTGCTTAGGAAACTGACAAGAACAGTAGCTCCGCTTCAGTCCAATACACTATACTTGCTGGGAACAGACGCGAGTGCTATTTGCACTGTGTATGGAAATGGGAGCGCAATAATGACTTTCCTTACCAGAAAACACCTCTTGCTCGTAGGACCAGAAACTGCATGGGATTCAACTCCATTTCTGACAGGGAAACAAACACTAGCTCGCCTTACAAGAAACACACTCTGCTTTTGAGAAAAGAGCACTCTTCTACTCCACAGTGTTTCCTATGGAGTTCGAACAGTGTGCTTGCTCAGAACAAAAGAACTGTGCTTCCTACACACACGGGCCATATCTAGTTCAAATCTGCTTAGGAAACTGACAAGAACAGTAGGTCCGCTTCAGTCCAATACACTGTACTTGTTGGGAACAGATGTGAGTGCTATTTGCACTGTGTATGGCAATGGGAGCGCAATAGTGACTTTATTACCAGAAAACAACTCTTGCTCGTAGGACCAAAAACTGCATGTGATTCAACTCCATTTAGGACTGGGAAACAAACGCTAGCTCGCCTTACAAGAAACACACTCTGCTTTTGAGAAAAGAGCACTCTTCTACTGTACTGTGTTTCTTATAGGGCCAGAAGAGTGAGCTTGCTCAGAACAAAAGAACTGTGCTTCCTACAAATACGGCCATATCTAGTTCAATTCTGCTTAGGAAACTGAAAAGAACAGTAGCTCCTGTTCAGACCAATACACTGTACATGCTGAGAACAGACGCCAGTGCTATTTGCCCTGTGAATGACAATGGGAGCCCAATAGTGACTCTTCTTACCAGAAAACAACTCTTGCTCGTAGGACAAGAATCTGCATGTGATTCAACTCCATTTAGGACTGGGAAACAAATGCCAGCTCGCCTAACGAGAAACACACTCTGCTTTTGAGAAAAGAGCACTCTTCTACTCGACTGTGTATCCTATAAGGTCCGAAGAGTGAGCTTGCTCAGAACAAAAGAACAGTGCTTCCTACACACACGGGCCATATCTAGTTCATCTCTGCTTAGGAAACTGACAAGAACAGTAGCTCTGCTTCAGTCCATACACTGTACTTGCTGGGAACAGATGCGAGTGCTATTTACACTGTGTATGGCAATGGGAGCGCAAGAGTGACTTTATTACCAGAAAACAACTCTTGCTCGTAGGACCAAAAACTGGATGTAATTCAACTCCATTTAGGACTGGGAAATAAACTCTAGCTCACATTACAAGAAACACACTCTGCTTTTGAGAAAAGAGCACTCTTCTGCTCTACTGTGTTTCATATGGGGTCCGAACAGTGAGCTTGCTCAGAACAAAAGAACTGTGCTTCCTACACACACGGGCCATATCTAGTTCAACTCTGCTTAGGAAACTGACAAGAACAGTAGCTCCGCTTCAGTCCAATACACTGTATTTGCTGGGAACAGACACGAGTGCTATTTGCACTGTGTATGTAAATGGGAGCGCAATAGTGACTTTCCTTACCAGAAAACAACTCTTGGTCGTAGGACAAAAAACTGCATGTGATTCAAATCCATTTAGGACTGGGAAACAAACGCTATCTCGCCTTACAAAAAACACACTCTGCTTTTGAGAAAAGAGCACTCTTCTACTCTACTGTGTTTTCTAGGGTGTCTGAACAGTGAGCTTGCTCAGAACAAAAGTACTGTGCTTCCTACACACACGGGCCATATCTAGTTCATCTCTGCTTAGGAAACTGACAAGAACAGTAGCTCCTATTCAGTCCAATACACTGTACTTGCTGGGAACAGACGCGAGTGCTCTTTGCACTGTGTATGTAAATGGGAGCACAATAGTGACTTTCCTTACCAGAAAACACCTCTTGCTGGTAGGACCAGAAACTGCATGGGATTCAACTCCATTTCTGACTGGGAAACAAACACTAGCTCGCCTTTCAAGAAACACACTCTGCTTTTGAGAAAAGAGCACTCTTCTACTCTACGGTGTTTCCTAAAGGGCAAGAACAGTGAGCTTGCTCAGAACATAAGAACTGTGCTTCATACAAATACTGCCATATCTAGTTCAATTCTGCTTAGGAAACTGACAAGAACAGTAGCTCCTGTTCAGTCCAATACACTGTACATGCTGAAAACAGACGCCAGAGCTATTTGCACTGTGTATTACAATGGGAGCGCAATAGTGACTCTTCTTACCAGAAAACAACTCTTGCTCGTAGGACAAGAATCTGCATGTGATTCAACTCCATTTAGGACTGGGAAACAAACGCTAGCTCGCCTAACAAGAAAAACACTATGCTTTTGATAAAAGAGCACTCTTCTACTCTACTGTGTTTCCTAGGGGGTCTGAACAGTGTGCTTGCTCAGAACAAAAGAACTGTGCTTCCTACACACCCGGGCCATATCTACTTCAACTCTGCTTAGGAAACTGACAAGAATGGTAGCTCCTCTTCAGTCCAATACACTGTACTAGCTGGGAACAGACGCGAGTGCTATTTGCCCTGTTTATGGCAATAGGAGCACAATAGTGACTCTTCTTATCAGAAAACAACTCTTACTCATAGGCCAAGAAACTGCATGGGATTCAACTCCATTTCTGACTGGGAAACAAACACTAGCTCGCCTTACAAGAAACACACTCTGCTTTTGAGAAAAGAGCACTCTTCTATTCTACTGTGTTTCCTATGGGGTCCGAACAGTGTGATTGCTCAGAACAAAAGTACTGTGCTTCCTACACACACGGGCCATATCTAGTTCAACTCTGCTTCGGAAACTGACAAGAACAGTAGCTACGCTTCAGTCCAAAACACTATACTTGCTGGGAACAGACGCGAGTGCTATTTGCACTGTGTATGTAAATGGGAGCACAATAGAGACTTTCTTTACCAGAAAACAACTCTTGGTAGTAGTACCAAAAACTGCATGTGATTCAACTCCATTTAGGACTGGGAAACAAACGCTAGCTCGCCTTACAAAAAACACACTCTGCATTTGAGAAAAGAGCACTCTTCTACTCTGCTGTGTTTACTATAGGGCCAGAACAGTGAGCTTGCTCAGAACAAAAGAACTGTGCTTCCTACAAATATGGCCATATCTAGTTCAATTCTGCTTAGGAAACTGAAAAGAACAGTAGATCCTCTTCAGTCCAATACACTGTACATGCTGGGAACAGACGCCAGGGCTATTTGCTCTCTGTATGACAATGGGAGCACAATAGTGACTCTTCTTACCAGAAAACAACTCTTGCTCGTAGGACCAGAAACTGCATGTGATTCAACTCCATTTAGGACTGGGAAACAAACACTAGCTCTCCTTACAAGAAACACACTCTGCTTTTGAGAAAAGAGCACTCTTCTACTCTACTGTGTATCCTATGGGCTCGGAACAGTGAGCTTGCTCAGAGCAAAAGAACTGTGCTTTCTACACACAGGGGCCATATCTAGTTCAACTCTGCTTCGGAAACTGACAAGAACAGTAGCTCCGCTTCAGTCCAATACACTGTACTTGCTGGGAACAGATGCGAGTGCTATTTACACTGTATATGGCAATGGGAGCGCAACAGTGACTTTATTACCAGAAAACAACTCTTGCTCGTAGGAACAAAAACTGCATGTGATTCAACTCCATTTAGGACTGGGAAACAAACACTAGCTCGCCTTATCAGAAACACACTCTGCTTTTGAGAAAAGAGCACTCTTCTACTCTACTGTGTTTCCTATGGGGTCCGAACATTGAGCTTGCTCAGAACAAAGAACTGTGCTTCCTACACACACTGGCCATATCTAGTTCAACTCTGCTTAGGAAACTGACAAGAAGAGTAGCTCCTCTTCAGTCCAATATACTGTACTTGCTGGGAACAGACGCGAGTGCTATTGGCACTGTGTATGGCAATGGGAGCGCAATAGTGACTTTCCTTACCAGAAAACAACTCTTGCTGGTAGGACCAGAAACTGCATGCGATTCAGCTCCAATTAGGACTGGGAAACAAATGCTAGCTCGCCTTACAAGAAACACACTCTGCTTTTGAGAAAAGAGCACTCTTCTACTCTACTGTGTTTCCTTTGGGGTCTGAACAGTGAGCATGCTCAGAACAAAAGAACTGTGCTTCCTACACACACGGACCATATGTAGTTCAACTCTGCTTAGGAAACTGACAAGAACAGTAGCTCCTATTCAGTCCAATACACTGTACTTGCTGGGAACAGACGCGAGTGCTCTTTGCACTGTGTATGTAAATGGGAGCGTAATAGTGACTTTCCTTACCAGAAAACACCTCTTGCTCGTAGGACCAGAAACTGCATGGGAATCAACTCCATTTCTGACTGGGAAGCAAACACTAGCTCGCCTTACAAGAAACACACTCTGCTTTTGAGAAAAGAGCACTCTTCTACTCTACTGTGTTTCCTACGGAGTTCGAACAGTGTGCTTGCTCAGAACAAAAGAACTGTGCTTCCCACACACACGGGCCATATCTAGTTCAAATCTGCTTAGGAAACTGACAAGAACAGTAGCTCCGCTTCAGTCCAATACACTGTACTTGTTGGGAACAGATGCGAGTGCTATTTGCACTGTGTATGGCAATGGGAGCGCAATAGTGACTTTATTACCAGAAAACAACTCTTGCTCGTAGGACCAAAAACTGCATGTGATTCAACTCCATTTAGGACTGGGAAACAAACGCTAGCTCGCCTTAAAAGAAACACACTCTGCTTTTGAGAAAAGAGCACTCTTCTACTGTACTGTGTTTCTTATAGGGCCAGAAGAGTGAGCTTGCTCTGAACAAAAGAACTGTGCTTCCTACAAATACGGCCATATCTAGTTCAATTCTGCTTAGGAAACTGAAAAGAACAGTAGCTCCTTTTCAGTCCAATACACTGTACATGCTGGGAACAGACGCCAGTGCTATTTGCCCTGTGAATGACAATTGGAGCGCAATAGTGACTCTTCTTACCAGAAAACAACTCTTGCTCGTAGGACAAGAATCTGCATGTGATTCAACTCCATTTAGGACTGGGAAACAAACGCTAGCTCGCCTAACAAGAAACACACTCTGCTTTTGAGAAAAGAGCACTCTTCTACTCGACTGTGTATCCTATAAGGTCCGAACAGTGAGCTTGCTCAGAACAAAAGAACTGTGCTTCCTACACACACGGGCCATATCTAGTACAACTCTGCTTAGGAAACTGACAAGAACAGTAACTCCGCATCAGTCCATACACTGTACTTGCTGGGAACAGATGCGAGTGCTATTTACACTGTGTATGGCAATGGGAGCACAACAGTGACTTTATTACCAGAAAACAACTCTTGCTCGTAGGACCAAAAACTGGATGTGATTCAACTCCATTTAGGACTGGGAAACAAAGGCTAGCTTGCCTTACAAGAAACACACTCTGCTTTTGAGAAAAGAGCACTCTTCTACTCTACTGTGTTTCCTATGGGGTCCGAACAGTGAGCTTGCTCAAAACAAAAGAACTGTGATTCCTACACACACGGGCCATATCTAGTTCAACTCTGCTTAGGAAACTGACAAGAACGGTCGCTCCTCTTCAGTCCAATACACTGTACTAGTTGGGAACAGACGCCAGTGCTATTTGCCCTGTGTATGGCAATAGGAGCACAATAGTGACTCTTCCTATCAGAAAACAACTCTTACTCATAGGACAAGAAACTGCATGGGATTCAACTCCATTTCTGACTGGGAAACAAACACTAGCTCGCCTTACAAGAAACACACTCTGCTTTTGAGAAAAGAGCACTCTTCTACTCTACTGTGTTTCCTATGGGGTCCAAACATTGAGCTTTCTCAGAACAAAAGAACTGTGCTTCCTACACACACGGGCCATATCTAGTTCAACTCTGCTCAAGAAACTGACAAGAGCAGTAGCTCCTCTTCAGTCCAATACACTGTACTTGCTGGGAACAGACGCGAGTGCTATTGGCACTGTGTAATGCAATGGGAGCGCAATAGTGACTTTCCTTACCAGAAAACAACTCTTGCTCGTAGGACCAGAAACTGCATGTGATACAGCTCCATTTAGGACTGGGAAACAAATGCTAGCTCGCCTTACAAGAAACACACTCTGCTTTTGAGAAAAGAGCACTCTTCTACTCTACTGTGTTTCCTATGGGGTCCGAACAGTGAGCTTGCTCAGAACAAAAGAACTGTGCTTCCTACACACACGGACCATATGTAGTTCAACTCTGCTTAGGAAACTGACAAGAACAGTAGCTCCTTTTCAGTCCAATACACTGTACTTGCTGGGAACAGACGCGAGTGCTATTTGCACTGTGTATGGCAATAGGAGCACAATAGTGTCTCTTCTTATCAGAAAACAACTCTTGCTCATAGGACCAGAAACTGCATGGGATTCAACTCCATTTCTGACTGGGATACAAACACTAGCTCGCCTTACAAGAAAGACACTCTGATTTTGAGAAAAGAGCACTCTTCTACTCTACTGTTTCCTATGGGGTCTGAATAGTGAGCTTGCTCAGAACAAAAGAACTGTGCTTCCTACACACACGGGCCATATCTAGTTCAACTCTGCTTAGGAAACTGACAAGAACGGTAGCTCCTCTTCAGTCCAATACACTGTACTAGCTGGGAAAAGACGCGAGTGCTATTTGCCCTGTGTATGGCAATAGGAGCACAATAGTCACTCTTCTCATCAGAAAACAACTCTTATTCATAGGACAAGAAACTGCATGGGATTCAACTCCATTTCTGACTGGGAAACAAACACTAGCTCGCCTTACAAGAAACACACTCTGCTTTTGAGAAAAGAGCACTCTTCTACTCTACTGTGTTTCCTATAGGGCCAGAACAGTGAGCTTGCTCAGAACAAAAGAAGTGTGCTTCCTACACACATGGACCATATCTGGTTCAATTCTGCTTAGGAAACTGAAAAGAACAGTAGCTCCTGTTCAGTCCAATACACTGTACATGCTGGGAACACACACCAGTGCTATTTTCCCTGTGTATGACAATGGGAGCGCAATAGTGACTCTTATTACCAGAAAACAACTCTTGCTCGTAGGACAAGAAACTGCATGTGATTCAACTCCATTTAGGAATGGGAAACAAACGCTAGCTCGCCTAACAAGAAACACACTCTGCTTTTGAGAAAAGAGCACTCTTCTACTCGACTGTGTATCCTATTTGGTCCGAACAGTGAGCTTGCTCAGAACAAAAGAACTGTGCTTCCTACACACAGGGGTTATTATTAATTCAACTCTGCTTAGGAAACTGACAAGAACAGTAGCTCCGCTTCAGTCCAATACACTGTACTTGCTGGGAACAGATGCGAGTGCTATTTGCACTGTGTATGGCAATGGGAGCGCAACAGTTACTTTATTACCAGAAAACAACTCTTGTTCGTAGGAAAAAAAACTGCATGTGATTCAACTCCATTTAGGACTGGGAAACAAATGCTAGCTCGCCTTACAAGAAACACACTCTGCTTTTGAGAAAAGAGCACTCTTCTACTCTACTGTGTTTCCTATGGGATCCGATCATTGAGCTTGCTCAGAACAAAAGAACTGTGCTTCCTACACACACGGGCCATATCTAGTTCAACCCCGCTTAGGAAACTGACAAGAACAGTAGCTCCGTTTCAGTCCAATACACTGTACTTGCTGGGAACAGATGCGAGTGCTATTTGCACTGTGTATTGCAATGGGAGCGCAATAGTGACTTTATTACCAGAAAACAACTCTTGCTCGTAGTACCAAAAACTGGATGTGATTCAACTCCATTTAGGACTGGGAAACAAAGGCTAGCTCGCCTTACAAGAAACACACTCTGCTTTTGAGAAAAGAGCACTCTTCTACTCTACTGTGTTTCCTATGGGGTCCGAACAGTGAGCTTGCTCAGAACAAAAGAACTGGGCTTCCTACACACACGGGCCATATCTAGTTCAACTCTGCTTAGGAAACTGACAAGAACGGTCGCTCCTCTTCAGTCCAATACACTGTACTAGCTGGGAACAGACGCCAGTGCTATTTGCCCTGTGTATGGCAATAGGAGCACAATAGTGACTCTTCTTATCAGAAAACAGCTCTTACTCATAGGACAAGAAACTGCATGGGATTCAACTCCATTTCTGACTGGGAAACAAACACTAGCTCGCTTTACAAGAAACACACTCTGCTTTTGAGAAAAGAGCACTCTTCTACTCTACTGTGTTTCCTATGGGGTCCAAACATTGAGCTTGCTCAGAACAAAAGAACTGTGCTTCCTACACACACGGACCATATGTAGTTCAACTCTGCTTAGGAAACTGACAAGAACAGTAGCTCCTATTCAGTCCAATACACTGTGCTTGCTGGGAACAGACTCCAGTGCTATTTGCACTGTGTATGGCAATAGGAGCACAATAGTGACTCTTCTTATCAGAAAAGAACTCTTGCTCATAGGACCAGAAACTGCATGTGATTCAACTCCATTTCTGACTGGGAAACAAACACTAGCTCGCCTTACAAGAAAGACACTCTGATTTTGAGAAAAGAGCACTCTTCTACTCTACTGTGTTTCCTACAGGGTCCGAATAGTGATCTTGCTCAGAACAAAAGAACTGTGCTTCCTACACACAGGGGCCATATCTAGTTCAACTCTGCTTAGGAAACTGACAAGAACAGTAGCTCCGCTTCAGTCCAATACACTGTACTTGCTGGGAACAGATGCGAGTGTTATTTGCACTGTGTATGTAAATGGGAGCGCAATAGTGACTTTCCTTACCAGAAAAAAACTCTTGGTCGTAGGACAAAAAACTGGATGTGATTCAACTCCATTTAGGACTGGGAAACAAACGCTAGCTCGCCTTAAAAAAACACACTCTGCTTTTGAGAAAAGAGCACTCTTCTACTCTACTGTGTTTTCTAGGGGGTCTGAACAGTGAGCTTGCTCAGAACAAAAGTACTGTGCTTCCTACACACACGGGCCATATCTAGTTCATCTCTGCTTAGGAAACTGACAAGAACAGTAGGTCTGCTTCAGTCAAATACACTGTACTTGCTGGGAACAGATGCGAGGGCTATTTGCACTGTGTATGGCAATGGGAGCGCAATAGTGACTTTCCTTACCAGAAAACAACTCTTGCTCGTAGGACCAGAAACTGCTGGTATTCAACTCCATTTCTGACTGGGAAACAAACACTAGCTCGCCTTACAAGAAACACACTCTGCTTTTGAGAAAAGAGCACTCTTCTACTCTACTGTGTTTCCTATAGGGCCAGAACAGTGAGCTTGCTCAGAACAAAAGAACTGTGCTTCCTACACACATGGACCATATCTGGTTCAATTCTGCTTAGGAAACTGAAAAGAACAGTAGATCCTGTCAGTCCAATACACTGTACATGCTGGGAACACACACCAGTGCTATTTGCCCTGTGTATGACAATGGGAGCGCAATAGTGACTCTTATTACCAGAAAATAACTCTTGCTCGTAGGACAAGAAACTGCATGTGATTCAACTCCATTTAGGAATGGGAAACAAACAATAGCTCGCCTAACAAGAAACACACTCTACTTTTGAGAAAAGAGCACTCTTCTACTCGACTGTGTATCCTATTTGGTCCGAACAGTGAGCTTGCTCAGAACAAAAGAACTGTGCTTCCTACACAGAGGGGCCATTATTAATTCAACTCTGCTTAGGCAACTGACAAGAACAGTAGCTCCGCTTCAGTCCAACACACTGTACTTGCTGGGAACAGATGCGAGTGCTATTTACACTGTGTATGGCAATGGGAGCGCAACAGTTACTTTATTACCAGAAAACAACTCTTGTTCGTAGGAACAAAAACTGCATGTGATTCAACTCCATTTAGGACTGGGAAACAAATGCTAGCTCGCCTTAAAAGAAACACACTCTGCTTTTGAGAAAAGAGCACTCTTCTACTCTACTGTGTTTCCTATAGGGCCAGAACAGTGAGCTTGCTCAGAACAAAAGAACTGTGCTTCCTACACACATGGACCATATCTGGTTCAATTCTGCTTAGGAAACTGAAAAGAACAGTAGCTCCTGTTCAGTCCAATACACTGTACATGCTGGGAACACATGCCAGTGCTATTTGCCCTGTGTATGACAATGGGAGGGCAATAGTGACTCTTATTACCAGAAAACAGCTCTTACTCATAGGACAAGAAACTGCATGGGATTCAACTCCATTTCTGACTGGGAAACAAACACTAGCTCGCTTTACAAGAAACACACTCTGCTTTTGAGAAAAGAGCACTCTTCTACTCTACTGTGTTTCCTATGGGATCCGATCATTGAGCTTGCTCAGAACAAAAGAACTGTGCTTCCTCCACACACGGGCCATATCTAGTTCAACTCTGCTTAGGAAACTGACAAGAACAGTAGCTCCTCTTCAGTCCAATACACTGTACTTGCTGGGAACAGACGCGAGTGCTATTTGCACTGTGTATGGAAATGGGAGCGCAATAGTGACTTTCCTTACCAGAAAACAACTCTTGCTCGTAGGACCAGAAACTGCATGTGATTCAGCTCCATTTAGGACTGGGAAACAAATGCTAGCTCGCCTTACAAGAAACACACTCTGTTTTGAGAAAAGAGCACTCTTCTACTCTACTGTGTTTCCTATGGGGTCCGAACAGTGAGCTTGCTCAGAACAAAAGAACTGTGCTTCCTACACACACGGACCATATGTAGTTCAACTCTGCTTAGGAAACTGACAAGAACAGTAGCTCCTATTCAGTCCAATACACTGTACTTGCTGTGAACAGCCGCCAGTGCTATTTGCACTGTGTATGGCAATAGGAGCACAATAGTGACTCTTCTTATCAGAAAACAACTCTTGCTCATAGGACCAGAAACTGCATGGGATTCAACTCCATTTCTGACTGGGAAACAAACACTAGCTCGCCTTACAAGAAAGACACTCTGATTTTGAGAAAAGAGCACTCTTCTACTCTACTGTGTTTCCTACGGGGTCCGAAGAGTGATCTTGCTCAGAACAAAAGAACTGTGCTTCCTACACACAGGGGCCATATCTAGTTCAACTCTGCTTAGGAAACTGACAAGAACAGTAGCTCCGCTTCAGTCCAATACACTGTACTTGCTGGGAACAGACGCGAGTGTTATTTGCACAGTGTATGTAAATGGGAGCGCAATAGTGACTTTTCTTACCAAAAAAAAAACTCTTGGTCATAGGACAAAAAACTGGATGTGATTCAACTCCATTTATGACTGGGAAACAAACGCTATCTCGCATTACAAAAAACACACTCTGCTTTTGAGAAAAGAGCACTCTTCTACTCTACTCTGTTTTCTAGGGGGTCTGAACAGTGAGCTTGCTCAGAACAAAAGTACTGTGCTTCCTACACACACGGGCCATATCTAGTTCATCTCTGCTTAGGAAACTGACAAGAACAGTAGGTCCGCTTCAGTCCAATACACTGTACTTGCTGGGAACAGATGCGAGGGCTATTTGCACTGTGTATGGTAATGGGAGCACAATAGTGACTTTCCTTACCAGAAAACAACTCTTGCTTGTAGGACCAGAAACTGCATGGGATTCAACTCCATTTCTGACTGGGAAACAAACAATAGCTCGCCTTACAAGAAACACACTCTGCTTTTGAGAAAAGAGCACTCTTCTACTCTACTGTGTTTTCTATGGGGTCCGAACAGTGAGCTTGCTCAGAACAAAAGAACTGTGCTTCCTAAACACACGGGCCATATCTAGTTCAACTCTGCTTAGGAAACTGACAAGAACAGTAGCTCCGCTTCAGTCCAATACACTGTACTTGCTGGGAACAGATGCGAGTGCTATTTGCAATGTGTATTGCAATGGGAGCGCATTAGTGACTTTATTACCAGAAAACAACTCTTGTTCGTAGTACCAAAAACTGGATGTGATTCAACTCCATTTAGGACTGGGAAACAAAGGCTAGCTCGCCTTACAAGAAACACACTCTGCTTTTGAGAAAAGAGCACTCTTCTACTCTACTGTGTTTCCTATGGGGTCCGAACAGTGAGCTTGCTCAGAACAAAAGAACTGTGCTTCCTACACACACGGACCATATGTAGTTCAACTCTGCTTAGGAAACTGACAAGAACAGTAGCTCCTATTCAGTCCAATACACTGTACTTGCTGGGAACAGACGCCAGTGCTATTTGCACTGTGTATGGCAATAGGAGCACAATAGTGAATCTTCTTATCAGAAAACAACTCTTTCTCATAGGACCAGAAACTGCATGTGATTCAACTCCATTTCTGACAGGGAAACAAACACTAGCTCGCCTTACAAGAAAGACACTCTGATTTTGAGAAAAGAGCACTCTTCTACTCTACTGTGTTTCCTACGGGGTCCGAATAGTGATCTTGCTCAGAACAAAAGAACTGTGCTTCCTACACACATGGGCCATATCTAGTTCAACTCTGCTTAGGAAACTGACAAGAACAGTAGCTCCGCTTCAGTCCAATACACTGTACTTGCTGGGAACAGACGCGAGTGTTATTTGCACTGTGTATGTAAATGGGAGCGCAATAGTGACTTTCCTTACCAGAAAACAACTCTTGCTCGTAGGACCAGAAACTGCATGGGATTCAACTCCATTTAGGACTGGGAAACAAACACTAGCTCGCCTTACAAGAAACACACTCTGCTTTTGAGAAAAGAGCACTCTTCTACTCTACTGTGTTTCCTACGGGGTCCGAATAGTGATCTTGCTCAGAACAAAAGAACTGTGCTTCCTACACACATGGGCCATATCTAGTTCAACTCTGCTTAGGAAACTGACAAGAACAGTAGCTCCGCTTCAGTCCAATACACTGTACTTGCTGGGCACAGATGCGAGTGCTATTTGCACTGTGTATTGCAATGGGAGCGCAATAGTGACTTTATTACCAGAAAACAACTCTTGCTCGTAGTACCAAAAACTGGATGTGATTCAACTCCATTTAGGACTGGGAAACAAAGGCTAGCTCGCCTTACAAGAAACACACTCTGCTTTTGAGAAAAGAGCACTCTTCTACTCTACTGTGTTTCCTATGGGGTCCGAACAGTGAGCTTGCTCAGAACAAAAGAACTGGGCTTCCTACACACACGGGCCATATCTAGTTCAACTCTGCTTAGGAAACTGACAAGAACGGTAGCTCCTTTTCAGTCCAATACACTGTACTAGCTGGGAACAGACGCCAGTGCTATTTGCCCTGTGTATGGCAATAGGAGCACAATAGTGACTCTTCTTATCAGAAAACAGCTCTTACTCATAGGACAAGAAACTGCATGGGATTCAACTCCATTTCTGACTGGGAAACAAACACTAGCTCGCTTTACAAGAAACACACTCTGCTTTTGAGAAAAGAGCACTCTTCTACTCTACTGTGTTTCCTATGGAGTCCGAACATTGAGCTTGCTCAGAACAAAAGAACTGTGCTTCCTACACACACGGGCCATATCTAGTTCAACTCTGCTCAGGAAACTGACAAGAACAGTAGCTCCTCTTCAGTCCAATACACTGTACATGCTGGGAACAGACGCGAGTGCTATTGGCACTGTGTAATGCAATGGGAGCGCAATAGTGACTTTCCTTACTAGAAAACAACTCTTGCTCATAGGACCAGAAACTGCATGTGATACAGCTCCATTTAGGACTGGGAAACAAATGCTAGCTCGCCTTACAAGAAACACACTCTGCTTTTGAGAAAAGAGCACTCTTCTACTCTACTGTGTTTCCTATGGGGTCCGAACAGTGAGCTTGCTCAGAACAAAAGAACTGTGCTTCCTACACACACGGACCATATGTAGTTCAACTCTGCTTAGGAAACTGACAAGAACAGTAGCTCCGTTTAAGTCCAATACACTGTACTTGCTGGGAACAGACGCGAGTGCTATTTGCACTGTGTATGGCAATAGGAGCACAATAGTGACTCTTCTTATCAGAAAACAACTCTTGCTCATAGGACCAGAAACTGCATGGGATTCAACTCCATTTCTGACTGGGAAACAAACACTAGCTCGCCTTACAAGAAAGACACTCTGATTTTGAGAAAAGAGCACTCTTCTACTCTACTGTGTTTCCTTCGGGGTCCGAATAGTGATCTTGCTCAGAACAAAAGAACTGTGCTTCCTACACACAGGAGCCATATCTAGTTCAACTCTGCTTAGGAAATTGACAAGAACAGTAGCTCCGCTTCAGTCCAATACACTGTACTTGCTGGAAACAGACGCGAGTGTTATTTGCACTGTGTATGTAAATGGGAGCGCAATAGTGACTTTCCTTACCAGAAAAAAACTCTTGGTCATAGGACAAAAAACTGGATGTGATTCAACTCCATTTAGGACTGGGAAACAAACGCTAGCTCGCATTACAAAAAACACACTCTGCTTTTGCGAAAAGAGCACTCTTCTACTCTTCTGTGTTTTCTAGGGGGTCTGAACAGTGAGCTTGCTCAGAACAAAAGTACTGTGCCTCCTACACACACGGGCCATATCTAGTTCATCTCTGCTTAGGAAACTGACAAGAACAGTAGGTCCGCTTCAGTCCAATACACTGTACTTGCTGCGAACAGATGCGAGGGCTATTTGCACTGTGTATGGCAATGGGAGCACAATAGTGACTTTCCTTACCAGAAAACAACTCTTGCTCGTAGGACCAGAAACTGCTGGGATTCAACTCCATTTCTGACTGGGAAACAAACACTAGCTCGCCTTACAAGAAACACACTCTGCTTTTGAGAAAAGAGCACTCTTCTACTCTACTGTGTTTCCTATAGGGCCAGAACAGTGAGCTTGCTCAGAACAAAAGAACTGTGCTTCCTACACACATGGACCATATCTGGTTCAATTCTGCTTAGGAAACTGAAAAGAACAGTAGCTCCTGTCAGTCCAATACACTGTACATGCTGGGAACACACACCAGTGCTATTTGCCCTGTGTATGACAATGGGAGCGCAATAGTGACTCTTATTACCAGAAAACAACTCTTGCTCGTAGGACAAGAAACTGCATGTGATTCAACTCCATTTAGGAATGGGAAACAAACACTAGCTCGCCTAACAGGAAACACACTCTGCTTTTGAGAAAAGAGCACTCTTCTACTCGACTGTGTATCCTATTTGGTCCGAACAGTGAGCTTGCTCAGAACAAAAGAACTGTGCTTCCTACACACAGGGGCCATTATTAATTCAACTCTGCTTAGGAAACTGACAAGAACAGTAGCTCCGCTTCAGTCCAACATACTGTACTAGCTGGGAACAGATGCGAGTGCTATTTACACTGTGTATGGCAATGGGAGCGCAACAGTTACTTTATTACCAGAAAACAACTCTTGTTCGTAGGAACAAAAACTGCATGTGATTCAACTCCATTTAGGACTGGGAAACAAATGCTAGCTCGCCTTACAAGAAACACACTCTGCTTTTGAGAAAAGAGCACTCTTCTACTCTACTGTGTTTCCTATAGGGCCAGAACAGTGAGCTTGCTCAGAACAAAAGAACTGTGCTTCCTACACACATGGACCATATCTGGTTCAATTCTGCTTAGGAAACTGAAAAGAACAGTAGCTCCTGTTCAGTCCAATACACTGTACATGCTGGGAACACACGCCAGTGCTATTTGCCCTGTGTATGACAATGGGAGCGCAATAGTGACTCTTATTACCAGAAAACAGCTCTTACTCATAGGACAAGAAACTGCATGGGATTCAACTCCATTTCTGACTGAGAAACAAACACTAGCTCGCTTTACAAGAAACACACTCTGCTTTTGAGAAAAGAGCACTCTTCTACTCTACTGTGTTTCCTATAAGATCCGATCATTGAGCTTGCTCAGAACAAAAGAACTGTGCTTCCTACACACACGGGCCATATCTAGTTCAACTCTGCTTAGGAAACTGACAAGAACAGTAGCTCCTCTTCAGTCCAATACACTGTACTTGCTGGGAACAGACGCCAGTGCTATTTGCACTGTGTATGGAAATGGGAGCGCAATAGTGACTTTCCTTACCAGAAAACAACTCTTGCTCGTAGTACCAAAAACTGGATGTGATTCAACTCCATTTAGGACTGGGAAACAAAGGCTAGCTCGCCTTACAAGAAACACACTCTGCTTTTGAGAAAAGAGCACTCTTCTACTCTACTGTGTTTCCTATGGGTTCCGAACAGTGAGCTTGCTCAGAACAAAAGAACTGTGCTTCCTACACACACGGGCCATATCTAGTTCAACTCTGCTTAGGAAACTGACAAGAACGGTAGCTCCTCTTCAGTCCAATACACTGTACTAGCTGGGAACAGACGCCAGTACTATTTGCCCTGTGTATGGCAATAGGAGCACAATAGTGACTCTTCTTATCAGAAAACAGCTCTTACTCATAGGACAGGAAACTGCATGGGATTCAACTCCATTTCTGACTGGGAAACAAACACTAGCTCGCTTTACAAGAAACACACTCTGCTTTTGAGAAAAGAGCACTCTTCTACTCTACTGTGTTTCCTATGGGGTCCGATCATTGAGCTTGCTCAGAACAAAAGAACTGTTCTTCCTACACACACGGGCCATATCTAGTTCAACTCTGCTCAGGAAACTGACAAGAACAGTAGCTCCTCTTCAGTCCAATACACTGTACTTGCTGGGAACAGACGCGAGTGCTATTGGCACTGTGTAATGCAATGGGAGCACAATAGTGACTTTCCTTACCAGAAAACAACTCTTGCTCGTAGGACCAGAAACTGCATGTGATACAGCTCCATTTAGGACTGGGAAACAAATGCTAGCTCGCCTTACAAGAAACACACTCTGCTTTTGAGAAAAGAGCACTCTTCTACTCTACTGTGTTTCCTATGGGGTCCGAACAGTGAGCTTGCTCAGAACAAAAGAACTGTGCTTCCTACACACACGGACCATATGTAGTTCAACTCTGCTTAGGAAACTGACAAGAACAGTAGCTCCTATTCAGTCCAATACACTGTACTTGCTGGGAACAGACGCCAGTGCTATTTGCACTGTGTATGGCAATAGGAGCACTATAGTGAATCTTCTTATCAGAAAACAACGCTTGCTCATAGGACCAGAAACTGCATGTGATTCAACTCCATTTCTGACAGGGAAACAAACACTAGCTCGCCTTACAAGAAAGACACTCTGATTTTGAGAAAAGAGCACTCTTCTACTCTACTGTGTTTCCTACGGGGTCCGAATAGTGATCTTGCTCAGAACAAAAGAACTGTGCTTCCTACACACAGGGGCCATATCTAGTTCATCTCTGCTTAGGAAACTGACAAGAACAGTAGGTCCGCTTCAGTCCAATACACTGTACTTGCTGGGAACAGATGCGAGGGCTATTTGCACTGTGTATGGCAATGGGAGCGCAATAGTTACTTTCCTTACCAGAAAACAACTCTTGCTCGTAGGACCAGAAACTGCTGGGATTCAACTCCATTTCTGACTGGGAAACAAACACTAGCTCGCCTTACAAGAAACACACTCTGCTTTTGAGAAAGGAGCACTCTTCTACTCTACTGTGTTTCCTATGGGGCCAGAACAGTGAGCTTGCTCAGAACAAAAGAACTGTGCTTCCTACACACACGGGCCATATCTAGTTCAACTCTGCTTAGGAAACTGACAAGAACAGTAGCTCCGCTTCAGTCCAATACACTGTACTTGCTGGGAACAGATGCGAGTGCTATTTGCACTGTGTATGGAAATGGGAGCGCATTAGTGACTTTATTACCAGAAAACAACTCTTGCTCTTAGTACCAAAAACTGGATGTGATTCAACTCCATTTAGGACTGGGAAAAAAAGGCTAGCTCGCCTTACAAGAAACACACTCTGCTTTTGAGAAAAGAGCACTCTTCTACTCTACTGTGTTTTCTATGGGGTCCGAACAGTGAGCTTGCTCAGAACAAAAGAACTGTGCTTCCTACACACACGGGCCATATCTAGTTCAACTCTGCTTAGGAAACTGACAAGAACGGTAGCTCCTCTTCAGTCCAATACACTGTACTAGCTGGGAACAGACGCCAGTACTATTTGCCCTGTGTATGGCAATAGGAGCACAATAGTGACTCTTCTTATCAGAAAACAGCTCTTACTCATAGGACAAGAAACTGCATGGGATTCAACTCCATTTCTGACTGGGAAACAAACACTAGCTCGCTTTACAAGAAACACACTGTGCTTTTGAGAAAAGAGCACTCTTCTACTCTACTGTGTTTCCTATGGGTTCCGATCATTGAGCTTGCTCAGAACAAAAGAACTGTGCTTCCTACACACACGGGCCATGTCTAGTTCAACTCTGCTCAGGAAACTGACAAGAACAGTAGCTCCTCTTCAGTCCAATACACTGTACTTGCTTGGAACAGACGCGAGTGCTATTGGCACTGTGTAATGCAATGGGAGCGCAATAGTGACTTTCCTTACCAGAAAACAACTCTTGCTCGTAGGACCAGAAACTGCATGTGATACAGCTCCATTTAGGATTGGGAAACAAATGCTAGCTCGCCTTACAAGAAACACAATCTGCTTTTGAGAAAAGAGCACTCTTCTACTCTACTGTGTTTCCTGTGGGGTCCGAACATTGAGCTTGCTCAGAACAAAAGAACTGTGCTTCCTACACACACGGACCATATGTAGTTCAACTCTGCTTAGGAAACTGACAAGAACAGTAGCTCCGTTTAAGTCCAATACACTGTACTTGCTGGGAACAGACGCGAGTGCTATTTGCACTGTGTATGGCAATAGGAGCACAATAGTGACTCTTCTTATCAGAAAACAACTCTTGCTCATAGGACCAGAAACTGCATGGGATTCAACTCCATTTCTGACTGGGAAACAAACACTAGCTCGCCTTACAAGAAAGATACTCTGATTTTGAGAAAAGAGCACTCTTCTACTCTACTGTGTTTCCTTCGGGGTCCGAATAGTGATCTTGCTCAGAACAAAAGAACTGTGCTTCCTACACACAGGAGCCATATCTAGTTCAACTCTGCTTAGGAAACTGACAAGAACAGTAGCTCCGCTTCAGTCCAATACACTGTACTTGCTGGGAACAGACGCGAGTGTTATTTGCACTGTGTATGTAAATGGGAGCGCAATAGTGACTTTCCTTACCAGAAAAAAACTCTTGGTCATAGGACAAAAAACTGGATGTGATTCAACTCCATTTAGGACTGGGAAACAAACGCTAGCTCGCATTACAAAAAACACACTCTGCTTTTGAGAAAAGAGCACTCTTCTACTCTACTGTGTTTTCTAGGGGGTCTGAACAGTGAGCTTGCTCAGAACAAAAGTACTCTGCTTCCTACACACACGGGCCATATCTAGTTCATCTCTGCTTAGGAAACTGACAAGAACAGTAGGTCCGCTTCAGTCCAATACACTGTACTTGCTGGGAACAGATGCAAGGGCTATTTGCACTGTGTATGGCAATGGGAGCGCAATAGTTACTTTCCTTACCAGAAAACAACTCTTGCTCGTAGGACCAGAAACTGCTGGGATTCAACTCCATTTCTGACTGGGAAACAAACACTAGCTCGCCTTACAAGAAACACACTCTGCTTTTGAGAAAAGAGCACTCTTCTACTCTACTGTGTTTCCTATGGGGCCAGAACAGTGAGCTTGCTCAGAACAAAAGAACTGTGCTTCCTACACACACGGGCCATATCTAGTTCAACTCTGCTTAGGAAACTGACAAGAACAGTAGC
Source organism: Peromyscus eremicus (assembly GCF_949786415.1). Lineage (NCBI taxonomy): Eukaryota > Metazoa > Chordata > Mammalia > Rodentia > Cricetidae > Peromyscus > Peromyscus eremicus. The sequence goes on from NW_026737947.1 coordinate 24,803, forward strand.
TCCGCTTCAGTCCAATACACTGTACTTGCTGGGAACAGATGCGAGTGCTATTTGCACTGTGTATTGCAATGGGAGCGCATTAGTGACTTTATTACCAGAAAACAACTCTTGCTCGTAGTACCAAAAACTGGATGTGATTCAACTCCATTTAGGACTGGGAAAAAAAGGCTAGCTCGCCTTACAAGAAACACACTCTGCTTTTGAGAAAAGAGCACTCTTCTACTCTACTGTGTTTTCTATGGGGTCTGAACAGTGAGCTTGCTCAGAACAAAAGAACTGTGCTTCCTACACACACGGGCCATATCTAGTTCAACTCTGCTTAGGAAACTGACAAGAACGGTAGCTCCTCTTCAGTCCAATACACTGTATTAGCTGGGAACAGACGCCAGTACTATTTGCCCTGTGTATGGCAATAGGAGCACAATAGTGACTCTTCTTATCAGAAAACAGCTCTTACTCATAGGACAAGAAACTGCATGGGATTCAACTCCATTTCTGACTGGGAAACAAACACTAGCTCGCTTTACAAGAAACACACTGTGCTTTTGAGAAAAGAGCACTCTTCTACTCTACTGTGTTTCCTATGGGTTCCGATCATTGAGCTTGCTCAGAACAAAAGAACTGTGCTTCCTACACACACGGGCCATATCTAGTTCAACTCTGCTCAGGAAACTGACAAGAACAGTAGCTCCTCTTCAGTCCAATACACTGTACTTGCTTGGAACAGACGCGAGTGCTATTGGCACTGTGTAATGCAATGGGAGCGCAATAGTGACTTTCCTTACCAGAAAACAACTCTTGCTCGTAGGACCAGAAACTGCATGTGATACAGCTCCATTTAGGATTGGGAAACAAATGCTAGCTCGCCTTACAAGAAACACAATCTGCTTTTGAGAAAAGAGCACTCTTCTACTCTACTGTGTTTCCTGTGGGGTCCGAACATTGAGCTTGCTCAGAACAAAAGAACTGTGCTTCCTACACACACGGACCATATGTAGTTCAACTCTGCTTAGGAAACTGACAAGAACAGTAGCTCCGTTTAAGTCCAATACACTGTACTTGCTGGGAACAGATGCGAGTGCTATTTGCACTGTGTATGGCAATAGGAGCACAATAGTGTCTCTTCTTATCAGAAAACAACTCTTGCTCATAGGACCAGAAACTGCATGGGATTCAACTCCATTTCTGACTGGAAAACAAACACTAGCTCGCTTTATAAGAAACACACTCTGCTTTTGAGAAAAGAGCACTCTTCTACTCTACGGTTTCCTATGGGGTCCGAATAGTGAGCTTGCTCAGAACAAAAGAACTGTGCTTCCTACAAATATGGCCATATCTAGTTCAATTCTGCTTAGGAAACTGACAAGAACGGTAGCTCCTCTTCAGTCCAATACACTGTACTAGCTGGGAACAGACGCCAGTACTATTTGCCCTGTGTATGGCAATAGGAGCACAATAGTGACTCTTCTTATCAGAAAACAGCTCTTACTCATAGGACAAGAAACTGCATGGGATTCAACTCCATTTCTGACTGGGAAACAAACACTAGCTCGCTTTACAAGAAACACACTGTGCTTTTGAGAAAAGAGCACTCTTCTACTCTACTGTGTTTCCTATGGGGTCCGATCATTGAGCTTGCTCAGAACAAAAGAACTGTGCTTCCTACACACACGGGACATATCTAGTTCAACTCCACTTAGGAAACTGACAAGAACAGTAGCTCCGTTTCAGTCCAATACACTGTTCTTGCTGGGAACAGATGCGAGTGCTATTTGCACTGTGTATTGCAATGGGAGCGCAATAGTGACTTTATTACCAGAAAACAACTCTTGCTCGTAGTACCAAAAACTGGATGTGATTCAACTCCATTTAGGACTGGGAAACAAAGGCTAGCTCGCCTTACAAGAAACACACTCTGCTTTTGAGAAAAGAGCACTCTTCTACTCTACTGTGTTTCCTATGGGGTCCGAACAGTGAGCTTGCTCAGAACAAATGAACTTTGCTTCCTACACACACGGGCCACATCTAGTTCAACTCTGCTTAGGAAACTGACAAGAACGGTAGCTCCTCTTCAGTCCAATACACTGTACTAGCTGGGAACAGACGCCAGTGCTATTTGCCCTGTGTATGGCAATAGGAGCACAATAGTGACTCTTCTTATCAGAAAACAGCTCTTACTCATAGGACAAGAAACTGCATGGGATTCAATTCCATTTCTGACTGGGAAACAAACACTAGCTCGCTTTACAAGAAACACACTCTGCTTTTGAGAAAAGAGCACTCTTCTACTCTACTGTGTTTCCTGTGGGGTCCAATCATTGAGCTTGCTCAGAACAAAAGAACTGTGCTTCCTACACACACGGGCCATATCTAGTTCAACTCTGCTTAGGAAACTGACAAGAACAGTAGCTCCTCTTCAATCCAATGCACTGTACTTGCTGGGAACAGATGCGAGTGCTATTGGCACTGTGTAATGCAATGGGAGCGCAATAGTGACTTTCCTTACCAGAAAACAACTCTTGCTCGTGGACCAGAAACTGCATGTGATACAGCTCCATTTAGGACTGGGAAACAAATGCTAGCTCACCTTACAAGAAACGCACTCTGCCTTGAGAAAAGAGCACTCTTCTACTCTACTGTGTTTCCTATGGGGTCCGAACAGTGAGCTTGCTCAGAACAAAAGAACTGTGCTTCCTACACACACGGACCATATGTAGTTCAACTCTGCTTAGGAAACTGACAAGAACAGTAGCTCCTATTCAGTCCAATACACTGTGCTTGCTGGGAACAGACGTCAGTGCTATTTGCACTGTGTATGGCAATAGGAGCACAATAGTGACTCTTCTTATCAGAAAAGAACTCTTGCTCATAGGACCAGAAACTGCATGTGATTCAACTCCATTTCTGACTGGGAAACAAACACTAGCTCGCCTTACAAGAAAGACACTCTGATTTTGAGAAAAGAGCACTCTTCTACTCTACTGTGTTTCCTACGGGGTCCGAATAGTGATCTTGCTCAGAACAAAAGAACTGTGCTTCCTACACACAGGGGCCATATCTAGTTCAACTCTGCTTAGGAAACTGACAAGAACAGTAGCTCCGCTTCAGTCCAATACACTGTACTTGCTGGGCACAGATGCGAGTGCTATTTGCACTGTGTATTGCAATGGGAGCACAATAGTGACTTTATTACCAGAAAACAACTCTTGCTCGTAGTACCAAAAACTGGATGTGATTCAACTCCATTTAGGACTGGGAAACAAAGGCTAGCTCGCCTTACAAGAAACACACTCTGCTTTTGAGAAAAGAGCACTCTTCTACTCTACTGTGTTTCCTGTGGGGTCCGAACAGTGAGCTTGCTCAGTACAAAAGAACTGGGCTTCCTACACACAGGGGCCATATCTAGTTCAACTCTGCTTAGCAAACTGACAAGAACGGTAGCTCCTTTTCAGTCCAATACACTGTACTAGCTGGGAACAGACGCCAGTGCTATTTGCCCTGTGTATGGCAATAGGAGCACAATAGTGACTCTTCTTATCAGAAAACAGCTCTTACTCATAGGACAAGAAACTGCATGGGATTCAACTCCATTTCTGACTGGGAAACAAACACTAGCTCGCTTTACAAGAAACACACTCTGCTTTTGAGAAAAGAGCACTTTTCTACTCTACTGTGTTTCCTATGGGGTCCGATCATTGAGCTTGCTCAGAACAAAAGAACTGTGCTTCCTACACACACGGGCCATATCTAGTTCAACTCTGCTCAGGAAACTGACAAGAACAGTAGCTCCTCTTCAGTCCAATACACTGTACTTGCTGGGAACAGACGCGAGTGCTATTGGCACTGTGTAATGCAATGGGAGCGAAATAGTGACTTTCCTTACCAGAAAACAACTCTTGCTCGTAGGACCAGAAACTGCATGTGATACAGCTCCATTTAGGACTGGGAAACAAATGCTAGCTCGCCTTACAAGAAACACACTCTGCTTTTGAGAAAAGAGCACTCTTCTACTCTACTGTGTTTCCTATGTGGTCCGAACAGTGAGCCTGCTCAGAACAAAAGTACTGTGCTTCCTACACACACGGGCCATATCTAGTTCATCTCTGCTTAGGAAACTGACAAGAACAGTAGGTCCGCTTCAGTCCAATACACTGTACTTGCTGGGAACAGATGCGAGGGCTATTTGCACTGTGTATGG
>NW_026737948.1:0-29000 GCF_949786415.1 Peromyscus eremicus
AACAAACGCTAGCTCGCCTTACAAGAAACACACTCTGCTTTTGAGAAAAGAGCACTCTTCTACTCTACTGTGTATCCTAGGGGGTCCGAACAGTGAGCTTGCTCAGAACAACAGAACTGTGCTTCATCCACACACGGGCCATATCTAGTTCAACTCTGCTTAGGAAACTGACATGAACAGTAGCTCCACTTCAGTCCAATACACTGTACATGCAGGGAACAGACGCCAGTGCTATTTGTCCTCTGTATGACAATTGGAGCACAATAGTGACTCTTCTTATCAGAAAACACCTCTTGCTCGTAGGACCAGAAACTGCATGGGATTCAACTCTAATTCTGAGTGGGAAACAAACACTAGCTTGCCTTACAAGAAACACACTCTGCTTTTGAGAAAAGAGCACTCTTCTACTCTACTGTGTATCCTAGGGGGTCCGAACAGTGAGCTTGCTCAGAACAACAGAACTGTGCTTCCTCCACACACGGGCCATATCTAGTTCAACTTTGCTTAGGAAACTGACATGAACAGTAGCTCCACTTCAGTCCAATACACTGTACATGCAGGGAACAGACGCGAGTGCTATTTGCACTGTGTATGGCAATGGGAGTGCAAGAGTGACTTTCCTTACCAGAAAACAACTCTTGCTCATAGGACCAAAAACTGCATGTGATTCAACTCCATTTAGGACTGGGAAACAAACGCTAGCTCGCCTTACAAGAAACACACTCTGCTTTTGAGAAAAGAGCACTCTTCTACTCTACTGTGTTTCCTATAGGGCCAGAACAGTGAGTTTGCTCAGAACAAAAGAACTGTGATTCCTACAAATACGGCCATATCTAGTTCAATTCTGCTTAGGAAACTGACAAGAACAGTAGATCCTCTTCAGTCCAATACACTGTACATGCTGGGAACAGACGCCAGTGCTATTTGCCCTGTGTATGACAATGGGAGCACAATAGTGACTCTTCTTACCAGAAAACAACTCTTGCTTGTAGGACAAGAAACTGCATGTGATTCAACTCCATTTAGGACTGGGAAACAAACGCTAGCTCGCCTTACAAGAAACACACTCTGCTTTTGAGAAAAGAGCACTCTTCTACTCTACTGTGTATCCTAGGGGGTTCGAACAGTGAGCTTGCTCAGAACAACAGAACTGTGCTTCCTCCACACACGGGCCATATCTAGTTCAACTCTGCTTAGGAAACTGACATGAACAGTAGCTCCACTTCAGTCCAATACACTGTACATGCAGGGAACAGACGCCAGTGCTATTTGTCCTCTGTATGACAATGGGAGCGCAATAGTGCATCTTCTTATCAGAAAACACCTCTTGCTCGTAGGACCAGAAACTGCATGGGATTCAACTCCATTTCTGACTGGGAAACAAACACTAGCTCGCCTTACAAGAAACACACTCTGCTTTTGAGAAAAGAGCACTCTTCTACTCTACTGTGTTTCCCAGGGGGTCCGAACAGTGAGCTTGCTCAGAACAAAAAAACAGTGCTTCCTACACACAGGGGCCATATCTAGTTCAACTCTGCTTAGAAAACTGACAAAAACAGTAGCTCCGCTTCCGTCCAATACACTGTACTTGCTGAGAACAGACGCGAGTGCTATTTGCACTGTGTATGGCAATGGGAGCACAAGAGTGACTTTCCTTACCAGAAAACAACTCTTGCTCATAGGACCAAAAACTGCATGTGATTCAACTCCATTTAGGTCTGGGAAACAAACGCTAGCTCGCCTTACAAGAAACACACTCTGCTTTTGAGAAAAGAGCACTCTTCTACTCTACTGTTTTTCCTATAGGGCCAGAACAGTGAGTTTGCTCAGAACAAAAGAACTGTGATTCCTACAAATACGGCCATATCTAGTTCAATTCTGCTTAGGAAACTGACAAGAACAGTAGATCCTCTTCAGTCCAATACACTGTACATGCTGGGAACAGACGCCAGTGCTATTTGCCCTGTGTATGACAATGGGAGCACAATAGTGACTCTTCTTACCAGAAAACAACTCTTGCTTGTAGGACAAGAAACTGCATGTGATTCAACTCCATTTAGGACTGGGAAACAAACGCTAGCTCGCCTTACAAGAAACACACTCTGCTTTTGAGAAAAGAGCACTCTTCTACTCTACTGTGTATCCTAGGGGGTCCGAACAGTGAGCTTGCTCAGAACAACAGAACTGTGCTTCCTCCACACACGGGCCATATCTAGTTCAACTCTGCTTAGGAAACTGACATGAACAGTAGCTCCACTTCAGTCCAATACACTGTACATGCAGGGAACAGACGCCAGTGCTATTTGTCCTCTGTATGACAATTGGAGCGCAATAGTGACTCTTCTTATCAGAAAACACCTCTTGCTCGTAGGACCAGAAACTGCATGGGATTCAACTCCATTTCTGACTGGGAAACAAACACTAGCTCGCCTTACAAGAAACACACTCTGCTTTTGAAAAAAGAGCACTCTTCTACTCTACTGTATTTCCTATTTGGTCCGAAAGGTGAGCTTGCTCAGAACAAAAGAACTGTGCTTCCTACACACTGGGGCCATATGTAGTTCAACTCTGCTTAGGAAACTGACAAGAACAGTATCTCCGATTCAGTCCAATACACTGTACTTGCTGGGAACAGACGCGAGTGCTATTTGCACTGTGTATGGCAATGGGAGCGCAAGAGTGACTTTCCTTCCCAGAAAACAACTCTTGCTCATAGGACCAAAAGCTGCATGTGATTCAACTCCATTTAGGACTGGGAAACAAACGCTAGCTCGCCTTACAAGAAACACACTCTGCTTTTGAGAAAAGAGCACTCTTCTACTCTACTGTGTTTCCTATGGGGTCTGAACAGTGAGCTTGCTCAGTACAAAAGAACAGTGCTTCCTACACACAGGGGCCATATCTAGTTCAACTCTGCTTAGGAAACTGACAAGAACAGTAGCTCTGATTCAGTCCAATACACTGTACTTGCTGGGAACAGACGTGAGTGCTATTTGCACTGTGTATGGCATTGGGAGCGCAATAGTGACTTTCCTTACCAGAAAACAACTCTTGCTCGTAGGTCCAAAAACTGCATGTGATTCAACTCTATTTAGGAATGGGAAACAAATGCTAGCTCGCCTTACAAGAAACACACTCTGCTTTTGAGAAAAGAGCACTCTTCTACTCTTCTCTGTTTCCTATGTGGTCCGAACAGTGAGCTTGCTCAGACCAAAAGAACTGTGCTTCCTACACACAGGGGCCATATCTAGTTCAACTCTGCTTAGGAAACTGACAAGAACAGTAGCTCCTCTTCAGTCCAATACACTGTACTTGCTGTGAACAGACGCGAGTGCTATTTGCACTGTGTATGGCAAAGGGAGCGCAATAGTGACTTTCCTTACCAGAACACAACTCTTGCTCATAGGACCAAAAACTGCATGTGATTCAACTCCATTTAGGACTGGGAAACAAACACTAGCTCGCCTTACAAGAAACACACTCTGCTTTTGAGAAAAGAGCACTCTTCTACTCTACTGTTTTTCCTATAGGGCCAGAACAGTGAGTTTGCTCAGAACAAAAGAACTGTGATTCCTACAAATACGGCCATATCTAGTTCAATTCTGCTTAGGAAACTGACAAGAACAGTAGATCCTCTTCAGTCCAATACACTGTACATGCTGGGAACAGACGCCAGTGCTATTTGCCCTGTGTATGACAATGGGAGCACAATAGTGACTCTTCTTACCAGAAAACAACTCTTGCTTGTAGGACAAGAAACTGTATGTGATTCAACTCCATTTAGGACTGGGAAACAAATGCTAGCTCACCTTACAAGAAACACACTCTGCTTTTGAGAAAAGAGCACTCTTCTACTCTACTGTGTATCCTAGGGGGTCCGAACAGTGAGCTTGCTCAGAACAACAGAACTGTGCTTCCTCCACACACGGGCCATATCTAGTTCAACTCTGCTTAGGAAACTGACATGAACAGTAGCTCCACTTCAGTCCAATACACTGTACATGCAGGGAACAGACGCCAGTGCTATTTGTCCTCTGTATGACAATTGGAGCGCAATAGTGACTCTTCTTATCAGAAAACACCTCTTGCTCGTAGGACCAGAAACTGCATGGGATTCAACTCCATTTCTGACTGGGAAACAAACACTAGCTCGCCTTACAAGAAACACACTCTGCTTTTGAGAAAAGAGCACTCTTCTACTCTACTGTATTTCCTATGTGGTCCGAACAGTGAGCTTGCTCAGAACAAAAGAACAGTGCTTCCTACACACAGGGGCCATATCTAGTTCAACTCTGCTTAGGAAACTGACAAGAACAGTAGCTCTGATTCAGTCCAATACACTGTACTTGCTGGGAACAGACGTGAGTGCTATTTGCACTGTGTATGGCATTGGGAGCGCAATAGTGACTTTCCTTACCAGAAAACAACTCTTGCTCGTAGGTCCAAAAACTGCATGTGATTCAACTCCATTTAGGAATGGGAAACAAATGCTAGCTCGCCTTACAAGAAACACACTCTGCTTTTGAGAAAAGAGCACTCTTCTACTCTACTGTGTTTCCTAGGGGGTCCGAACAGTGAGCTTGCTCAGAACAAAAAAACAGTGCTTCCTACACACAGGGGCCATATCTAGTTCAACTCTGCTTAGAAAACTGACAAAAACAGTAGCTCCCTTTCCGTCCAATACACTGTACTTGCTGAGAACTGACGCGAGTGCTATTTGCACTGTGTATGGCAATGGGAGCGCAAGAGTGACTTTCCTTACCAGAAAACAACTATTTCTCATAGGACCAAAAACTGCATGTGATTCAACTCCATTTAGGACTGGGAAACAAACACTAGCTCGCCTTACAAGAAACACACTCTGCTTTTGAGAAAAGAGCACTCTTCTACTCTACTGTGTATCCTAGGGGGTCCGAACAGTGAGCTTGCTCAGAACAACAGAACTGTGCTTCATCCACACACGGGCCATATCTAGTTCAACTCTGCTTAGGAAACTGACATGAACAGTAGCTCCACTTCAGTCCAATACACTGTACATGCAGGGAACAGACGCCAGTGCTATTTGTCCTCTGTATGACAATTGGAGCACAATAGTGACTCTTCTTATCAGAAAACACCTCTTGCTCGTAGGACCAGAAACTGCATGGGATTCAACTCCAATTCTGAGTGGGAAACAAACACTAGCTTGCCTTACAAGAAACACACTCTGCTTTTGAGAAAAGAGCACTCTTCTACTCTACTGTGTATCCTAGGGGGTCCGAACAGTGAGCTTGCTCAGAACAACAGAACTGTGCTTCCTCCACACACGGGCCATATCTAGTTCAACTTTGCTTAGGAAACTGACATGAACAGTAGCTCCACTTCAGTCCAATACACTGTACATGCAGGGAACAGACGCGAGTGCTATTTGCACTGTGTATGGCAATGGGAGTGCAAGAGTGACTTTCCTTACCAGAAAACAACTCTTGCTCATAGGACCAAAAACTGCATGTGATTCAACTCCATTTAGGACTGGGAAACAAACGCTAGCTCGCCTTACAAGAAACACACTCTGCTTTTGAGAAAAGAGCACTCTTCTACTCTACTGTGTTTCCTATAGGGCCAGAACAGTGAGTTTGCTCAGAACAAAAGAACTGTGATTCCTACAAATACGGCCATATCTAGTTCAATTCTGCTTAGGAAACTGACAAGAACAGTAGATCCTCTTCAGTCCAATACACTGTACATGCTGGGAACAGACGCCAGTGCTATTTGCCCTGTGTATGACAATGGGAGCACAATAGTGACTCTTCTTACCAGAAAACAACTCTTGCTTGTAGGACAAGAAACTGCATGTGATTCAACTCCATTTAGGACTGGGAAACAAACGCTAGCTCGCCTTACAAGAAACACACTCTGCTTTTGAGAAAAGAGCACTCTTCTACTCTACTGTGTATCCTAGGGGGTTCGAACAGTGAGCTTGCTCAGAACAACAGAACTGTGCTTCCTCCACACACGGGCCATATCTAGTTCAACTCTGCTTAGGAAACTGACATGAACAGTAGCTCCACTTAGGTCCAATACACTGTACATGCAGGGAACAGACGCCAGTGCTATTTGTCCTCTGTATGACAATGGGAGCGCAATAGTGCATCTTCTTATCAGAAAACACCTCTTGCTCGTAGGACCAGAAACTGCATGGGATTCAACTCCATTTCTGACTGGGAAACAAACACTAGCTCGCCTTACAAGAAACACACTCTGCTTTTGAGAAAAGAGCACTCTTCTACTCTACTGTGTTTCCCAGGGGGTCCGAACAGTGAGCTTGCTCAGAACAAAAAAACAGTGCTTCCTACACACAGGGGCCATATCTAGTTCAACTCTGCTTAGAAAACTGACAAAAACAGTAGCTCCGCTTCCGTCCAATACACTGTACTTGCTGAGAACAGACGCGAGTGCTATTTGCACTGTGTATGGCAATGGGAGCACAAGAGTGACTTTCCTTACCAGAAAACAACTCTTGCTCATAGGACCAAAAACTGCATGTGATTCAACTCCATTTAGGTCTGGGAAACAAACGCTAGCTCGCCTTACAAGAAACACACTCTGCTTTTGAGAAAAGAGCACTCTTCTACTCTACTGTTTTTCCTATAGGGCCAGAACAGTGAGTTTGCTCAGAACAAAAGAACTGTGATTCCTACAAATACGGCCATATCTAGTTCAATTCTGCTTAGGAAACTGACAAGAACAGTAGATCCTCTTCAGTCCAATACACTGTACATGCTGGGAACAGACGCCAGTGCTATTTGCCCTGTGTATGACAATGGGAGCACAATAGTGACTCTTCTTACCAGAAAACAACTCTTGCTTGTAGGACAAGAAACTGCATGTGATTCAACTCCATTTAGGACTGGGAAACAAACGCTAGCTCGCCTTACAAGAAACACACTCTGCTTTTGAGAAAAGAGCACTCTTCTACTCTACTGTGTATCCTAGGGGGTCCGAACAGTGAGCTTGCTCAGAACAACAGAACTGTGCTTCCTCCACACACGGGCCATATCTAGTTCAACTCTGCTTAGGAAACTGACATGAACAGTAGCTCCACTTCAGTCCAATACACTGTACATGCAGGGAACAGACGCCAGTGCTATTTGTCCTCTGTATGACAATTGGAGCGCAATAGTGACTCTTCTTATCAGAAAACACCTCTTGCTCGTAGGACCAGAAACTGCATGGGATTCAACTCCATTTCTGACTGGGAAACAAACACTAGCTCGCCTTACAAGAAACACACTCTGCTTTTGAAAAAAGAGCACTCTTCTACTCTACTGTATTTCCTATTTGGTCCGAAAGGTGAGCTTGCTCAGAACAAAAGAACTGTGCTTCCTACACACTGGGGCCATATGTAGTTCAACTCTGCTTAGGAAACTGACAAGAACAGTATCTCCGATTCAGTCCAATACACTGTACTTGCTGGGAACAGACGCGAGTGCTATTTGCACTGTGTATGGCAATGGGAGCGCAAGAGTGACTTTCCTTCCCAGAAAACAACTCTTGCTCATAGGACCAAAAGCTGCATGTGATTCAACTCCATTTAGGACTGGGAAACAAACGCTAGCTCGCCTTACAAGAAACACACTCTGCTTTTGAGAAAAGAGCACTCTTCTACTCTACTGTGTTTCCTATGGGGTCTGAACAGTGAGCTTGCTCAGTACAAAAGAACAGTGCTTCCTACACACAGGGGCCATATCTAGTTCAACTCTGCTTAGGAAACTGACAAGAACAGTAGCTCTGATTCAGTCCAATACACTGTACTTGCTGGGAACAGACGTGAGTGCTATTTGCACTGTGTATGGCATTGGGAGCGCAATAGTGACTTTCCTTACCAGAAAACAACTCTTGCTCGTAGGTCCAAAAACTGCATGTGATTCAACTCTATTTAGGAATGGGAAACAAATGCTAGCTCGCCTTACAAGAAACACACTCTGCTTTTGAGAAAAGAGCACTCTTCTACTCTTCTCTGTTTCCTATGTGGTCCGAACAGTGAGCTTGCTCAGACCAAAAGAACTGTGCTTCCTACACACAGGGGCCATATCTAGTTCAACTCTGCTTAGGAAACTGACAAGAACAGTAGCTCCTCTTCAGTCCAATACACTGTACTTGCTGTGAACAGACGCGAGTGCTATTTGCACTGTGTATGGCAAAGGGAGCGCAATAGTGACTTTCCTTACCAGAACACAACTCTTGCTCATAGGACCAAAAACTGCATGTGATTCAACTCCATTTAGGACTGGGAAACAAACACTAGCTCGCCTTACAAGAAACACACTCTGCTTTTGAGAAAAGAGCACTCTTCTACTCTACTGTTTTTCCTATAGGGCCAGAACAGTGAGTTTGCTCAGAACAAAAGAACTGTGATTCCTACAAATACGGCCATATCTAGTTCAATTCTGCTTAGGAAACTGACAAGAACAGTAGATCCTCTTCAGTCCAATACACTGTACATGCTGGGAACAGACGCCAGTGCTATTTGCCCTGTGTATGACAATGGGAGCACAATAGTGACTCTTCTTACCAGAAAACAACTCTTGCTTGTAGGACAAGAAACTGTATGTGATTCAACTCCATTTAGGACTGGGAAACAAATGCTAGCTCACCTTACAAGAAACACACTCTGCTTTTGAGAAAAGAGCACTCTTCTACTCTACTGTGTATCCTAGGGGGTCCGAACAGTGAGCTTGCTCAGAACAACAGAACTGTGCTTCCTCCACACACGGGCCATATCTAGTTCAACTCTGCTTAGGAAACTGACATGAACAGTAGCTCCACTTCAGTCCAATACACTGTACATGCAGGGAACAGACGCCAGTGCTATTTGTCCTCTGTATGACAATTGGAGCGCAATAGTGACTCTTCTTATCAGAAAACACCTCTTGCTCGTAGGACCAGAAACTGCATGGGATTCAACTCCATTTCTGACTGGGAAACAAACACTAGCTCGCCTTACAAGAAACACACTCTGCTTTTGAGAAAAGAGCACTCTTCTACTCTACTGTATTTCCTATGTGGTCCGAACAGTGAGCTTGCTCAGAACAAAAGAACAGTGCTTCCTACACACAGGGGCCATATCTAGTTCAACTCTGCTTAGGAAACTGACAAGAACAGTAGCTCTGATTCAGTCCAATACACTGTACTTGCTGGGAACAGACGTGAGTGCTATTTGCACTGTGTATGGCATTGGGAGCGCAATAGTGACTTTCCTTACCAGAAAACAACTCTTGCTCGTAGGTCCAAAAACTGCATGTGATTCAACTCCATTTAGGAATGGGAAACAAATGCTAGCTCGCCTTACAAGAAACACACTCTGCTTTTGAGAAAAGAGCACTCTTCTACTCTACTGTGTTTCCTAGGGGGTCCGAACAGTGAGCTTGCTCAGAACAAAAAAACAGTGCTTCCTATACACAGGGGCCATATCTAGTTCAACTCTGCTTAGAAAACTGACAAAAACAGTAGCTCCCTTTCCGTCCAATACACTGTACTTGCTGAGAACTGACGCGAGTGCTATTTGCACTGTGTATGGCAATGGGAGCGCAAGAGTGACTTTCCTTACCAGAAAACAACTATTTCTCATAGGACCAAAAACTGCATGTGATTCAACTCCATTTAGGACTGGGAAACAAACACTAGCTCGCCTTACAAGAAACACACTCTGCTTTTGAGAAAAGAGCACGCTTCTACTCTACTGTTTTTCCTATAGGGCCAGAACAGTGAGTTTGCTCAGAACAAAAGAACTGTGATTCCTACAAATACGGCCATATCTAGTTCAATTCTGCTTAGGAAACTGACAAGAACAGTAGATCCTCTTCAGTCCAATACACTGTACATGCTGGGAACAGACGCCAGTGCTATTTGCCCTGTGTATGACAATGGGAGCACAATAGTGACTCTTCTTACCAGAAAACAACTCTTGCTTGTAGGACAAGAAACTGCATGTGATTCAACTCCATTTAGGACTGGGAAACAAATGCTAGCTCGCCTTACAAGAAACACACTCTGCTTTTGAGAAAAGAGCACTCTTCTACTCTACTGTGTATCCTAGGGGGTCCGAACAGTGAGCTTGCTCAGAACAACAGAACTGTGCTTCCTCCACACACGGGCCATATCTAGTTCAACTCTGCTTAGGAAACTGACATGAACAGTAGCTCCACTTCAGTCCAATACACTGTACATGCAGGGAACAGACGCCAGTGCTATTTGTCCTCTGTATGACAATTGGAGCGCAATAGTGACTCTTCTTATCAGAAAACACCTCTTGCTCGTAGGACCAGAAACTGCATGGGATTCAACTCCATTTCTGACTGGGAAACAAACACTAGCTCGCCTTACAAGAAACACACTCTGCTTTTGAAAAAAGAGCACTCTTCTACTCTACTGTATTTCCTATGTGGTCCGAACAGTGAGCTTGCTCAGAACAAAGAACTGTGCTTCCTACACACAGGGGCCATATCTAGTTCAACTCTGCTCAGGAAACTGACAAGAACAGTAGCTCCAATTCAATCCAATACACTGTACTTGCTGGGAACAGACGCGAGTGCTATTTGCACTGTGTATGGCAATGGGAGCGCAAGAGTGACTTTCCTTCCCAGAAAACAACTCTTGCTCATAGGACCAAAAGCTGCATGTGATTCAACTCCATTTAGGACTGGGAAACAAACGCTAGCTCGCCTTACAAGAAACACACTCTGCTTTTGAGAAAAGAGCACTCTTCTACTCTACTGTGTTTCCTAGGGGGTCTGAACAGTGAGCTTGCTCAGAACAAAAGAACTGTGCTTCCTACACACAGGGGCCATATCTAGTTCAACTCTGCTTAGGAAACTGACAAGAACAGTAGCTCCTCTTCAGTCCAATACTCTGTACTTGCTGGGAACAGACGGGAGTGCTATTTGCACTGTGTATGGCATTGGGAGCGCAATAGTGACTTTCCTTACCAGAAAACAACTCTTGCTCGTAGGTCCAAAAACTGCATGTGATTCAACTCCATTTAGGAATGGGAAACAAATGCTAGCTCGCCTTACAAGAAACACACTCTGCTTTTGAGAAAAGAGCACTCTTCTACTCTACTGTGTTTCCTAGGGGTCCGAACAGTGAGCTTGCACAGAACAAAAAAACAGTGATTCCTGCACACAGGGGCCATATCTAGTTCAACTCTGCTTAGAAAACTGACAAAAACAGTAGCTCCGCTTTCGTCCAATACACTGTCCTTGCTGAGAACAGACGCGAGTGCTATTTGCACTGTGTATGGCAATGGGAGCGCAAGAGTGACTTTCCTTACCAGAAAACAACTCTTGCTCATAGGACCAAAAACTGCATGTGATTCAACTCCATTTAGGACTGGGAAACAAACGCTAGCTTGCCTTACAAGAAACACACTCTGCTTTTGAGAAAAGAGCACTCTTCTACTCTACTGTTTTTCCTATAGGGCCAGAACAGTGAGTTTGCTCAGAACAAAAGAACTGTGATTCCTACAAATACGGCCATATCTATTTCAATTCTGCTTAGGAAACTGACAAGAACAGTAGATCCTCTTCAGTCCAATACACTGTACATGCTGGGAACAGACGCCAGTGCTATTTGCCCTGTGTATGACAATGGGAGCACAATAGTGACTCTTCTTACCAGAAAACAACTCTTGCTTGTAGGACCAGAAACTGCATGTGATTCAACTCCATTTAGGACTGGGAAAGAAACGCTAGCTCGCCTTACAAGAAACACACTCTGCTTTTGAGAAAAGAGCACTCTTCTACTCTACTGTGTATCCTAGGGGGTCCGAACAGTGAGCTTGCTCAGAACAACAGAACTGTGCTTCCTCCACACACGGGCCATATCTAGTTCAACTCTGCTTAGGAAACTGACATGAACAGTAGCTCCACTTCAGTCCAATACACTGTACATGCAGGGAACAGACGCCAGTGCTATTTGTCCTCTGTATGACAATTGGAGCGCAATAGTGACTCTTCTTATCAGAAAACACCTCTTGCTCGTAGGACCAGAAACTGCATGGGATTCAACTCCATTTCTGACTGGGAAACAAACACTAGCTCGCCTTACAAGAAACACACTCTGCTTGTGAGAAAAGAGCACTCTTCTACTCTACTGTATTTCCTATGTGGTCCGAACAGTGAGCTTGCTCAGAACAAAAGAACTGTGCTTCCTACACACAGGGGCCATATCTAGTTCAACTCTGCTTAGGAAACTGACAAGAACAGTAGCTCCGCTTCAGTCCAATACACTGTACTTGCTGGGAACAGACGCGAGTGCTATTTGCACTGTGTATGGCAATGGGAGCGCAAGAGTGACTTTCCTTCCCAGAAAACAACTCTTGCTCATAGGACCAAAAACTGCATGTGATTCAACTCCATTTAGGACTGGGAAACAAACGCTAGCTCGCCTTACAAGAAATACACTCTGCTTTTGAGAAAAGAGCACTCTTCTACTCTACTGTGTTTCCTATGAGGTCTGAACAGTGAGCTTGCTCAGAACAAAAGAACTGTGCTTCCTACACACACGGTCCATATCTAGTTAAACTCTGCTTAGGAAACTGACAAGAACATTAGCTCCTCTTCAGTCCAATACACTGTACTTGCTGGGAACAGACGGGAGTGCTATTTGCACTGTGTATGGCATTGGGAGCGCAATAGTGACTTTCCTTACCAGAAAACAACTCTTACTCATAGGACCAAAAAGTGCATGTGATTCAACTCCATTTAGGAATGGGAAACAAATTCTAGCTCGCCTTACAAGAAACACACTCTGCTTTTGAGAAAAGAGCACTCTTCTACTCTACTGTGTTTCCTAGGGGGTCCGAACAGTGGGCTTGCTCAGAACAAAAGAACAGTGCTTCCTAAACACAGGGGCCATATCTAGTTCAACTCTGCTTAGAAAACTGACAAGAACAGTAGCTCCGCTTCAGTACAATACACTGTACTTGCTGGGAACAGACGCGAGTGCTATTTGCACTGTGTATGGCAATGGGAGCGCAAGAGTGACTTTCCTTACCAGAAAACAACTCTTGCTCATAGGACCAAAAACTGCATGTGATTCAACTCCATTTAGGACTGGAAAACAAACGCTAGCTTGCCTTACAAGAAACACACTGCTTTTGAGAAAAGAGCACTCTTCTACTCCACTGTTTTTCCTATAGGGCCAGAACAGTGAGTTTGCTCAGAACAAAAGAACTGTGATTTCTACAAATACGGCCATATCTAGTTCAATTCTGCTTAGGATACTGACAAGAACAGTAGATCCTCTTCAGTCCAATACACTGTACATGCTGGGAACAGACGCCAGGGCTATTTGCCCTGTGTATGACAATGGGAGCACAATAGTGACTCTTCTTACCAGAAAACAACTCTTGCTTGTAGGACAAGAAATTGCATGTGATTCAACTCCATTTAGGACTGGGAAACAAACGCTAACTCGCCTTTATAAGAAACACACTCTGCTTTTGAGAAAAGAGCACTCTTCTACTCTACTGTGTTTCCTAGGGGGTCCGAACAGTGAGCTTGCTCAGAACAAAAGAACTGTACTTCCTCCACACACGGACCATATCTAGTTCAACTCTGCTTAGGAAACTGACAAGAACGGTAGCTAGTCCTCAGTCCAATACACTGTCCTAGCTGGGAACAGACGCGAGTGCTATTTGTACTGTGTCTGGCAATAGGAGCGCAATAGTGACTCTTCTTATCAGAAAACAACTCTTGCTGGCAGGACCAGAAACTGCATGGGATTCAACTCTATTTAGGACTGGGAAACAAACGATAGCTCGACTTACAAGAAACACACTCTGGATTGAGAAAGGAGCACTCTTCTACTGTAATGTTTTTCCTATAGGGCCAGAACAGTGAGCATTCTCAGAACAAAAGAACTGTGCTTCCTACACACACGGTCCATATCTAGTTAAACTCTGCTTAGGAAACTGACAAGAACAGTAGCTCCTCTTCAGTCCAATACACTGTACATGCTGGGAACAGATGCCAGTGTGATTTGCCCTGTGTATCAAAATGGGAGTGCAATAGTGACTCTTCTTAACAGAAAACAACTCTTGCTCATAGGACCAGATACTGCATGTGATTCAACTCCATTTAGGATTGGGAAACAAATGCTAGCTCGCCTAACAAGAAACATACTCTGATTTTGAGAAAAGAGCACTCTTCTATTCTACTGTGTTTCCTATTGGGTCTGAAAATTGAGCTTGCTCAGAACAAAAGAACTGTGCTTCCTACACACAGGGGCCATATCTAGTTCAACTCTGCTTAGGAAACTGACAAGAACAGTAGCTCCTCTTTAGTCCAAAACACTGTACTAGCTGGGAACAGCCGGGAGTGCTATTTGCACTGTGTATGGCATTGGGAGCGCAATAGTGACTTTCCTTACCAGAAAACAACTCTTACTCGTAGGACCAAATACTGCATGTGATTCAACTCCATTTAGGACTGGGAAACAAACGCTAGCTCGCCTTACAAGAAACACACTCTGCTTTTGAGAAAAGAGCACTCTTCTACTCTACTGTGTATCCTAGGGGGTCCGAACAGTGAGCTTGCTCAGAACAACAGAACTGTGCTTCCTCCACACACGGGCCATATCTAGTTCAACTCTGCTTAGGAAACTGACATGAACAGTAGCTCCACTTCAGTCCAATACACTGTACATGCAGGGAACAGACGCCAGTGCTATTTGTCCTCTGTATGACAATTGGAGCACAATAGTGATTCTTCTTATCAGAAAACACCTCTTGCTCGTTGGACCAGAAACTGCATGGGATTCAACTCCATTTCTGACTGGGAAACAAACACTAGCTCGCCTTACAAGAAGCACACTCTGCTTTTGAGAAAAGAGCACTCTTCTACTCTACTGTATTTCCTATGTGGTCCGAACAGTGAGCTTGCTCAGAACAAAAGAACTGTGCTTCCTACACACAGGGGCCATATCTAGTTCAACTCTGCTTAGGAAACTGACAAGAACAGTAGCTCCGCTTCAGTCCAATACACTGTACTTGCTGGGAACAGACGCGAGTGCTATTTGCACTGTGTATGGCAATGGGAGCGCAAGAGTGACTTTCCTTCCCAGAAAACAACTCCTGCTCATAGGACCAAAAACTGCATGTGATTCAACTCCATTTAGGACTGGGAAACAAACGCTAGCTCGCCTTACAAGAAACACACTCTGCTTTTGAGAAAAGAGCACTCTTCTACTCTACTGTGTTTCCTATGGGGTCTGAACAGTGAGCTTGCTCAGAACCAAAGAACTGTGCTTCCTACACACATGGTCCATATCTAGTTAAACTCTGCTTAGGAAACTGACAAGAACAGTAGCTCCTCTTCAGTCCAATACACTGTACTTGCTGGGAACAGACGCCAGTGCTATTTGCCCTGTGTATGGCAATGGGAGCGCAAGAGTGACTTTCCTTACCAGAAAACAACTCTTGCTCATAGGACCAAAAACTGCATGGGATTCAACTCCATTTAGGACTGGGAAACAAACGCTAGCTTGCCTTACAAGAAACACACTCTGCTTTTGAGAAAAGAGCACTCTTCTACTCTACTGTATTTCCTATGTGGTCCGAACAGTGAGCTTGCTCAGAACAAAAGAACTGTGCTTCCTACACACAGGGGCCATATCTAGTTCAACTCTGCTCAGGAAACTGACAAGAACAGTAGCTCCACTACAGTCCAATACACTGTACTTGCTGGGAACAGCCGCGAGTGCTATTTGCACTGTGTCTGAAAATTGGATCGCAATAGTGACTTTCCTTACCAGAAAACAACTCTTGCTCGTAGGACCAAAAACAGGATGTGACTCAACTCCATTTAGTACTGGGAAACAAACGCTTGCTTGCCTTACAAGAAACACACTCTGCTTTTGAGAAAAGAGCACTCTTCTACTCTACTGTGTTTCCTATGGGGTCTGAACAGTGAGCTTGCTCAGAACAAAAGAACTGTGCTTCCTACACACACGGGCCATATCTAGTTCAACTCTGCTTAGGAAACTGACAAGAACGGTAGCTACTCCTCAGTCCAATACACTGTCCTAGCTGGGAACAGACGCGAGTGCTATTTGTACTGTGTCTGGCAATAGGAGCGCAATAGTGACTCTTCTTATCAGAAAACAACTCTTGCTGGCAGGACCAGAAACTGCATGGGATTCAACTCTATTTAGGACTGGGAAACAAACGATAGCTCGACTTACAAGAAACAAACTCTGGATTGAGAAAGGAGCACACTTCTACTCTAATGTTTTTCCTATAGGGCCAGAACAGTGAGCATTCTCAGAACAAAAGAACTGTGCTTCCTACACACACGGTCCTTATCTAGTTAAACTCTGCTTAAGAAACTGACAAGAACAGTAGCTCCTCTTCAGTCCAATACACTGTACATGCTGGGAACAGATGCCAGTGTGATTTGCCCTGTGTATGAAAATGGGAGTGCAATAGTGACTCTTCTTACCAGAAAACAACTCTTGCTCGTAGGACCAGATACTGCATGTGATTCAACTCCATTTAGGATTGGGAAAGAAATGCTAGCTCGCCTAACAAGAAACATACTCTGATTTTGAGAAAAGAGCACTCTTCTACTCTACTGTGTTTCCTATTGGGTCCGAAAATTGAGCTTGCTCAGAACAAAAGAACTGTGCTTCCTACACACAGGGCCATATCTAGTTCAACTCTGCTTAGGAAACTGACAAGAACAGTAGCTCCTCTTCAGTCCAAAACACTGTACTTGCTGGGAACAGACGGGAGTGCTATTTGCACTGTGTATGGCATTGGGAGCGCAATAGTGACTTTCCTTACCAGAAAACAACTCTTACTCGTAGGACCAAAAAGTGCATGTGATTCAACTCCATTTAGGAATGGGAAACAAATGCTAGCTCGCCTTACAAGAAACACACTCTGCTTTTGAGAAAAGAGCACTCTTCTACTCTTCTCTGCTTCCTATGTGGTCCGAACAGTGAGCTTGCTCAGAACAAAAGAACTGTGCTTCCTACACACAGGGGCCATATCTAGTTCAACTCTGCTTAGGAAACTGACAAGAACAGTAGCTCCTCTTCAGTACAATACACTGTACTTGCTGTGAACAGACGCGAGTGCTATTTGCACTGTGTATGGCAAAGGGAGCACAATAGTGACTTTCCTTACCAGAAAACAACTCTTGCTCATAGGACCAAAAACTGCATGTGATTCAACTCCATTTAGGACTGGGAAACAAACGCTAGCTCGCCTTACAAGAAACACACTCTGCTTTTGAGAAAAGAGCACTCTTCTACTCTACTGTTTTTCCTATAGGGCCAGAACAGTGAGTTTGCTCAGAACAAAAGAACTGTGATTCCTACAAATACGGACATATCTAGTTCAATTCTGCTTAGGAAACTGACATGAACAGTAGCTCCACTTCAGTCCAATACACTGTACATGCAGGGAACAGACGCCAGTGCTATTTGTCCTCTGTATGACAATGGGAGCGCAATAGTGACTCTTCTTATCAGAAAACATCTCTTGCTCGTAGGACCAGAAACTGCATGGGATTCAACTCCATTTCTGACTGGGAAACAAACACTAGCTCGCCTTACAAGAAACACACTCTGCTTTTGAGAAAAGAGCACTCTTCTACTCTACTGTATTTCCTATGTGGTCCGAACAGTGAGCTTGCTCAGAACAAAAGAACTGTGCTTCCTACACACAGGGGCCATATCTAGTTCAACTCTGCTCAGGAAACTGACAAGAACAGTAGCTCCGCTACAGTCCAATACACTGTACTTGCTGGGAACAGACGCGAGTGCTATTTGCACTGTGTCTGACAATGGGAGCGCAATAATGACTTTCCTTACCAGAAAACAACTCTTGCTCGTAGGACCAAAACCTGCATGTGATTCAACTCCATTTAGTACTGGGAAACAAACGCTAGCTTGCCTTACAAGAAACACACTCTGCTTTTGAGAAAAGAGCACTCTTCTACTCTACTGTGTTTCCTATGGGGTCTGAACAGTGAGCTTGCTCAGAACAAAAGAACTGTGCTTCCTACACACACGGGCCATATCTAGTTCAACTCTGCTTAGGAAACTGACAAGAATGGTAGCTACTCCTCAGTCCAATACACTGTCCTAGCTGGGAACAGACGCGATTGCTATTTGTACTGTGTCTGGCAATAGGAGCACAATAGTGACTCTTCTTATCAGAAAACAACTCTTGCTGGCAGGACCAGAAACTGCATGGGATTCAACTCTATTTAGGATTGGGAAACAAACGATAGCTCGACTTACAAGAAACAAACTCTGGATTGAGAAAGGAGCACACTTCTACTCTAATGTTTTTCCTATAGGGCCAGAACAGTGAGCATTCTCAGAACAAAAGAACTGTGCTTCCTACACACACGGTCCTTATCTAGTTAAACTCTGCTTATGAAACTGACAAGAACAGTAGCTCCTCTTCAGTCCAATACACTGTACATGCTGGGAACAGATGCCAGCGTGATTTGCCCTGTGTATGAAAATGGGAGTGCAATAGTGACTCTTCTTACCAGAAAACAACTCTTGCTCGTAGGACCAGATACTGCATGTGATTCAACTCCATTTAGGATTGGGAAAGAAATGCTAGCTCGCCTAACAAGAAACATACTCTGATTTGAAGAAAAGAGCACACTTCTACTCTACTGTGTTTCCTATTGGGTCCGAAAATTGAGCTTGCTCAGAACAAAAGAACTGTGCTTCCTACACACAGGGGCCATATCTAGTTCAACTCTGCTTAGGAAACTGACAAGAACAGTAGCTCCTCTTCAGTCCAATACACTGTACTTGCTGGGAACAGACGGGAGTGCTATTTGCACTGTGTATGGCATTGGGAGCGCAATAGTGACTTTCCTTACCAGAAAACAACTCTTACTCGTAGGACCAAAAAGTGCATGTGATTCAACTCCATTTAGGAATGGGAAACAAATGCTAGCTCGCCTTACAAGAAACACACTCTGCTTTTGAGAAAAGAGCACTCTTCTACTCTACTGTGTTTCCTAGGGGGTCCGAACAGTGGGCTTGCTCAGAACAAAAGAACTGTGCTTCCTACACACAGGGGCCATATCTAGTTCAACTCTGCTTAGAAAACTGACAAGAACAGTAGCTCCGCTTCAGTCCAATACACTGTACTTGCTGGGAACAGACGCGAGTGCTATTTGCACTGTGTATGGCAATGGGAGCGCAAGAGTGACTTTCCTTACCAGAAAACAACTCTTGCTCATAGGACAAAAACTGCATGTGATTCAACTCCATTTAGGACTGGGAAACAAACGCTAGCTTGCCTTACAAGAAACACACTGCTTTTGAGAAAAGAGCACTCTTCTACTCTACTGTTTTTCCTATAGGGCCAGAACAGTGAGTTTGCTCAGAACAAAAGAACTGTGATTTCTACAAATACGGCCATATCTAGTTCAATTCTGCTTAGGAAACTGACAAGAACAGTAGATCCTCTTCAGTCCAATACACTGTACATGCTGGGAACAGACGCCAGTGCTATTTGCCCTGTGTATGACAATGGGAGCACAATAGTGACTCTTCTTACCAGAAAACAACTCTTGCTTGTAGGACAAGAAATTGCATGTGATTCAACTCCATTTAGGACTGGGAAACAAACGCTAGCTCGCCTTTATAAGAAACACACTCTGCTTTTGAGAAAAGAGCACTCTTCTACTCTACTGTGTATCCTAGGGGGTCCGAACAGTGAGCTTGCTCAGAACAAAAGAACTGTACTTCCTCCACACACGGGCCATATCTAGTTCAACTCTGCTTAGGAAACTGACAAGAACAGTAGCTCCACTTCAGTCCAATACACTGCACATGCAGGGAACAGACGTCAGTGCTATTTGTCCTCTGTATGACAATGGGAGGGCAATAGTGACTCTTCTTATCAGAAAACACCTCTTGCTCGTAGGACTAAAAACTGCATGGGATTCAACTCCATTTCTGACTGGGAAACAAACACTAGCTCGCCTTACAAGAAACACACTCTGCTTTTGAGAAAAGAGCACTCTTCTACTCTACTGTATTTCCTATGTGGTCCGAACAGTGAGCTTGCTCAGAACAAAAGAACTGTGCTTCCTACACACAGGGGCCATATCTAGTTCAACTCTGCTCAGGAAACTGACAAGAACAGTAGCTCCGCTACAGTCCAATACACTGTACTTGCTGGGAACAGACGCGAGTGCTATTTGCACTGTGTCTGCCAATGGGAGCGCAATAGTGTCTTTCCTTACCAGAAAACAACTCTTGCTCGTAGGACCAAAAACAGGATGTGATTCAACTCCATTTAGTACTGGGAAACAAACGCTTGCTTGCCTTACAAGAAACACACTCTGCTTTTGAGAAAAGAGCACTCTTCTACTCTACTGTGTTTCCTATGGGGTCTGAACAGTGAGCTTGCTCAGAACAAAAGAACTGTGCTTCCTACACACACGGGCCATATCTAGTTCAACTCTGCTTATGAAACTGACAAGAACGGTAGCTACTCCTCAGTCCAATACACTGTCCTAACTGGGAACAGACGCGAGTGCTATTTGTACTGTGATGGCAATAGGAGCGCAATAGTGACCCTTCTGATCAGAAAACAACTCTTGCTGGCAGGACCAGAAACTGCATGGGATTCAACTCTATTTAGGACTGGGAAACAAACGATAGCTCGACTTACAAGAAACACACTCTGGATTGAGAAAGGAGCACTCTTCTACTCTAATGTGTTTCCTATAGGGCCAGAACATTGAGCATTCTCAGAACAAAAGAATTGTGCTTGCTACACACACGGTCCATATCTAGTTAAACTCTGCTTAGGAAACTGACAAGAACAGTAGATCCTCTTCAGTCCAATACACTGTACATGCTGGGAACAGATGCCAGTGTGATTTGCCCTGTGTATGACAATGGGAGCGCAATAGTGACTCTTCTTACCAGAAAACAACTCTTGCTCGTAGGACCAGATACTGCATGTGATTCAACTCCATTTAGGATTGGGAAACAAACACTAGCTCGCCTTACAAGAAACACACTATGCTTTTGAGAAAAGAGCACTCTTATACTCTGCTGTGTTTCCTAGGGGGTCCGAACAGTGAGCTTGCTCAGAACAAAAAAACAGTGCTTCCTACACACAGGGGCCATATCTAGTTAAACTCTGCTTAGAAAACTGACAAGAACAGTAGCTCCTCTTCCGTCCAATACACTGTAATTGCTGGAAACAGACGCGAGTGCTATTTGCACTGTGTATGCCAATGGGAGCGCAAGAGTGACTTTCCTTACCAGAAAACAACTCTTGCTCATAGGACCAAAAACTGCATGTGATTCAACTCCATTTGGGACTGGGAAACAAACACTAGCTCGCCTTACAAGAAACACACTCTGCTTTTGAGAAAAGAGCACTCTTCTACTCTACTGTTTTTTCTATAGGGCCAGAACAGTGAGTTTGCTCAGAACAAAAGAACTGTGATTCCTACAAATACGGCCATATCTAGTTCAATTCTGCTTAGGAAACTGACAAGAACAGTAGATCCTCTTCAGTCCAATACACTGTACATGCTGGGAATAGACGCCAGTGCTATTTGCCCTGTGTATGACAATGGGAGCACAATAGTGACTCTTCTTACCAGAAAACAACTCTTGCTTGTAGGACAAGAAACTGCATGTGATTCAACTCCATTTAGGACTGGGAAACAAACGCTAGCTCGCCTTACAAGAAACACACTCTGCTTTTGAGAAAAGAGCACTCTTCTACTCTACTGTGTATTCTAGGGGGTCCGAACAGTGAGCTTGCTCAGAACAACAGAACTGTGCTTCTTCCACACACGGGCCATATCTAGTTCAACTCTGCTTAGGAAACTGACATGAACAGTAGCTCCACTTCAGTCCAATACACTGTACATGCTGGGAACAGATGCCAGTGCTATTTGTCCTCTGTATGACAATGGGAGCGCAATAGTGACTCTTCTTATCAGAAAATAACTCTTGCTCGTAGGACCAGAAACTGCATGGGATTCAACTCCATTTCTGACTGGGAAACAAACACTAGCTCGATTTACAAGAAACACACTCTGCTTTTGAGAAAAGAGCACTCTTCTACTCTACTGTATTTCCTATGTGGTTCGAACAGTGAGCTTGCTCAGAACAAAAGAACTGTGCTTCCTACACACAGGGGCCATATCTAGTTCAACTCTGCTTAGGAAACTGACAAGAACAGTAGCTCTGCTTCAGTCCAATACACTGTACTTGCTGGGAACAGACGCGAGTGTTATTTGCACTGTGTATGGCAATGGGAGCGCAAGAGTGACTTTCCTTACCAGAAAACAACTCTTGCTCATAGGACCAAAACCTGCATGTGATTCAACTCCATTTAGTACTGGGAAACAAACGCTAGCTCGCCTTACAAGAAACACACTCTGCTTTTGAGAAAAGAGCACTCTTCTACTCTACTGTGTTTCCTATAGGGCCAGAACAGTGAGCTTGGTCAGAACAAAAGAACTGTGCTTCATACAAATACGGCCATATCTAGTTCAATTATGCTTAGGAAACTGAAAAGAACAGTAGATCCTCTTCAGTCCAATACAGTGTACATGCTGGGAACAGACGCCAGTGTTATTTGCCCTGTGAATGACAATGGGAGCACAATAGTGACTCTTCTTACCAGAAAACAACTCTTGCTCTTAGGACAAGAAACTGCATGTGATTCAACTCCATTTAGGACTGGAAAACAAACGCTAGCTCGCCTTACAAGAAACACACTCTGCTTTTGAGAAAAGAGCACTCTTCTACTCTACTGTGTTTCCTATGGGGTCTGAACAGTGAGCTTGCTCAGAACAAAAGAACAGTGCTTCCTACACACAGGGGCCATATCTAGTTCAACTCTGCTTAGAAAACTGACAAGAACTGTAGCTCCGCTTCAGTCCAATACACTGTAATTGCTGGGAACAGGCGCTAGTGCTATTTGCACTGTGTATGGCAAAGGGAGCACAATAGTGACTTTCCTTACCAGAAAACAACTCTTGCTCATAGGACCAAAAACTGCATGTGATTCAACTCCATTTAGGACTGGGAAACAAACGCTAGCTCGCCTTACAAGAAACACACTCTGCTTTTGAGAAAAGAGCACTCTTCTACTCTACTGTTTTTCCTATAGGGCCAGAACAGTGAGTTTGCTCAGAACAAAAGAACTGTGATTCCTACAAATACGGCCATATCTAGTTCAATTCTGCTTAGGAAACTGACAAGAACAGTAGTTCCTCTTCAGTCCAATACACTGTACATGCTGGGAACAGACGCCAGTGCTATTTGCCCTGTGTATGACAATGGGAGCACAATAGTGACTCTTCTTACCAGAAAACAACTCTTGCTTGTAGGACAAGAAACTGCATGTGATTCAACTCCATTTAGGACTGGGAAACAAACACTAGCTCGCCTTACAAGAAACACACTCTGCTTTTGAGAAAAGAGCACTCTTCTACTCTGCTGTATTTCCTATGTGGTGCGAACAGTGAGCTTGCTCAGAACAAAAGAACTGTGCTTCCTACACACAGGGGCCATATCTAGTTCAACTCTGCTTAGGAAACTGACAAGAACAGTAGCTCTGCTTCAGTCCAATACACTGTACTTGCTGGGAACAGATGCGAGTTCTATTTGCACTGTGTATGGCAAAGGGAGCACAAGAGTGACTTTCTTTACCAGGAAACAACTCTTGCTCATAGGACCAAAACCTGCATGTGATTCAACTCCATTTAGGACTGGGAAACAAACGCTAGCTCGCCTTACAAGAAACACACTCTGCTTTTGAGAAAAGAGCACTCTTCTACTCTACTGTGTTTCCTATAGGGCCAGAACAGTGAGCTTGGTCAGAACAAAAGAACTGTGCTTCATAAAAATACGGCCATATCTAGTTCAATTATGCTTAGGAAACTGACAAGAACAGTAGATCCTCTTCAGTCCAATACACTGTACATGCTGGGAACAGACGCCAGTGTTATTTGCCCTGTGAATGAAAATGGGAGCACAATAGTGACTCTTCTTAACAGAAAACAACTCTTGCTCTTAGGACAAGAAACTGCATGTGATTCAACTCCATTTAGGACTGGGAAACAAATGCTAGCTCGCTTTACAAGAAACACACTCTGCTTTTGAGAAAAGAGCACTCTTCTACTCTACTGTGTTTCCTATGGGGTCTGAACAGTGAGTTTGCTCAGAACAAAGAACTGTGCTTCCTACACACAGGGGCAATATCTAGTTCAACTCTGCTTAGGAAACTGACAAGAACAGTAGCTCCGCTTCAGTCCAATACACTGTACTTGCTGGGAACAGACGCCAGTGCTATTTGCACTGTGTATGGAAATGCGAGCACAATAATGACTTTCCTTACCAGAAAACAACTCTTGCTCATAGGACCAAAAACTGCATGTGATTCAACTCCATTTAGGACTGGGAAACAAACGCTAGCTCGCCTTACAAGAAACACACTCTGCTTTTGAGAACAGAGCACTCTTCTACTCTACTGTTTTTCCTATAGCGTACTGAACAGTGAGTTTGCTCAGAACAAAAGAACTGTGATTCCTACAAATACGGCCATATCTAGTTCAATTCTGCTTAGGAAACTGACAAGAACAGTAGTTCCTCTTCAGTCCAATACACTGTACATGCTGGGAACAGACGCCAGTGCTATTTGCCCTGTGTATGACAATGGGAGCACAATAGTGACTCTTCTTACCAGAAAACAACTCTTGCTTGTAGGACAAGAAACTGCATGTGATTCAACTCCATTTAGGACTGGGAAACAAACGCTAGCTCGCCTTACAAGAAACACACTCTGCTTTTGAGAAAAGAGCACTCTTCTACTCTACTGTGTATCCTAGGGGGTCCAAACAGTGAGCTTGCTCAGAACAACAGAACTGTGCTTCCTCCACACACGGGCCATATCTAGTTCAACTCTGCTTAGGAAACTGACATGAACAGTACCTCCACTTCAGTCCAATACACTGTACATGCAGGGAAGAGACGCCAGTGCTATTTGTCCTCTGTATGACAATGGGAGCGCAATAGTGACTCTTCTTATCAGAAAACACCTCTTGCTCGTAGGACCAGAAACTGCATGGGATTCAACTCCATTTCTGACTGGGAAACAAACACTAGCTCGCCTTACAAGAAACACACTCTGCTTTTGAGAAAAGAGCACTCTTCTACTCTACTGTATTTCCTATGTGGTCCGAACAGTGAGCTTGCTCAGCACAAAAGAACTGTGCTTCCTACACACAGGGGCCATATCTAGTTGAACTCTGCTTAGGAAACTGACAAGAACAGTAGCTCTGCTTCAGTCCAATACACTGTACTTGCTGGGAACAGACGCGAGTGCTATTTGCACTGTGTATGGCATTGGGAGCACAAGAGTGACTTTCCTTAGCAGAAAACAACTCTTGCTCATAGGACCAAAACCTGCATGTGATTCAACTCCATTTAGGACAGGGAAACAAACGCTAGCTTGCCTTACAAGAAACACACTCTGCTTTTGAGAAAAGAGCACTCTTCTACTCTACTGTGTTTTCTATAGGGCCAGAACAGTGAGCTTGGTCAGAACAAACGAACTGTGCTTCATACAAATACGGCCATATCTAGTTCAATTATGCTTAGGAAACTGAAAAGAACAGTAGATCCTCTTCAGTCCAATACAGTGTACATGCTGGGAACAGACCCCAGTGTTATTTGCCCTGTGAATGACAATGGGAGCATAATAGTGACTCTTATTACAGGAAACAACTCTTGCTCTTAGGACAAGAAACTTCATGTGATTCAACTCCATTTAGGACTGGAAAACAAATGCTAGCTCGCTTTACAAGAAACACACTCTGCTTTTGAGAAAAGAGCACTCTTCTACTCTACTGTGTTTCCTATGGGGTCTGAACAGTGATCTTGCTCAGAACAAAAGAACTGTGCTTCCTACACACAGTTGCAATATCTAGTTCAACTCTGCTTAGGAAACTGACAAGAACAGTAGCTCCGATTCAGTCCAATACACTGTAATTGCTGGGAACAGACGCCAGTGCTATTTGCACTGTGTATGGAAATGCGAGGGCAATAATGACTTTCCTTACCAGAAAACAACTCTTGCTCATAGGACCAAAAACTGCATGTGATTCAACTCCATTTAGGACTGGGAAACAAACACTAGCTGGCCTTACAAGAAACACACTCTGCTTTTGAGAAAAGAGCACTCTTCTACTCTACTGTTTTTCCTATAGGGCCAGAACAGTGAGTTTGCTCAGAACAAAAGAACTGTGATTCCCACAAATACGGCCATATCTAGCTCAATTCTGCTTAGGAAACTGACAAGAAGAGTAGATCCTCTTCAGTCCAATACACTGTACTTGCTGGGAACAGACGCCAGTGCTATTTGCCCTGTGTATGACAATGGGAGCACAATAGTGACTCTTCTTACCAGAAAACAACTCTTGCTCGTAGGACAAGAAACTGCATGTGATTCAACTCCATTTAGGACTGGGAAACAAACGCTAGCTCGCCTTACAAGAAACACACTCTGCTTTTGAGAAAAGAGCACTCTTCTACTCTGCTGTGTATTTTATGGGGTCCGAACAGTGAGCTTGCTCAGAACAACAGAACTGTGCTTCCTCCACACACGGGCCATATCTAGTTCAACTCTGCTTAGGAAACTGACAAGAACAGTAGCTCCGCTTCAGTCCAATACACTGTACGTGCAGGGAACAGACGCCAGTGCTATTTGTCCTCTGTATGATAATGGGAGCGCAATAGTGACTCTTCTTATCAGAAAACACCTCTGGCTCATAGGACCAGAAACTGCATGGGATTCAACTCCATTTCTGACTGGGAAACAAACACTAGCTCGCCTTACAAGAAACACACTCTGCTTTTGAGAAAAGAGCACTCATCTACTCTACTGTATTTCCTATGTGGTCCGAACAGTGAGCTTGCTCAGAACAAAAGAACTGTGCTTCCTACACATAGGGGCCATATCTAGTTCAACTATGCTTAGGAAACTGACAAGAACAGTAGCTCCGCTTCAGTCCAATACACTGTACTTGCTGGGAACAGACGCCAGTGCTATTTGCCCTGTGTATGACAATGGGAGCACAATAGTGACTCTTCTTACCAGAAAACAACTCTTGCTTGTAGGACAAGAAACTGCGTGTGATTCAACTCCATTTAGGACTGGGAAACAAACGCTAGCTCGCCTTACAAGAACCACACTCTGCTTTTGAGAAGAGCACTCTTCTACTCTACTGTGTATCCTATGGGGTCCGAACAGTGAGCTTGCTCAGAACAACAGAACTGTGCTACCTCCACACACGGGCCATATCTAGTTCAACTCTGCTTAGGAAACTGACAAGAACAGTAGCTCCACTTCAGTCCAATACACTGTACGTGCAGGGAAGAGACGCCAGTGCTATTTGTCCTCTGTATGACAATGGGAGCGCAATAGTGACTCTTCTTATCAGAAAACACCTCTGGCTCATAGGACCAGAAACTGCATGGGATTCAA
The DNA here is from genome assembly GCF_949786415.1 of Peromyscus eremicus. Classification (NCBI taxonomy): domain Eukaryota; kingdom Metazoa; phylum Chordata; class Mammalia; order Rodentia; family Cricetidae; genus Peromyscus; species Peromyscus eremicus. The sequence continues at coordinate 27,551 of NW_026737948.1, forward strand.
CTCCATTTCTGACTGGGAAACAAACACTAGCTCGCCTTACAAGAAACACACTCTGCTTTTGAGAAAAGAGCACTCTTCTACTCTACTGTATTTCATATGTGGTCCAAACAGTGAGCTTGCTCAGAACAAATGAACTGTGCTTCCTACACACAGGGGCCATATCTAGTTCAACTCTGCTTAGGAAACTGACAAGAACAGTAGCTCCGCTTCAGTCCAATACACTGTACTTGCTGGGAACAGACGCGAGTGCTATTTGCACTGTGTATGGCAATGGGAATGCAAGAGTGACTTTCCTTACCAGGAAACAAGTCTTGCTCATAGGACCAAAAACTGCATGTGATTCATTAAATTTAGGACTGGGAAACAAACGCTAGCTCTCCTTACAAGAAACACACTCTGCTTTTGAGAAAAGAGCACTCTTCTACTCTACTGTGTTTCCTATGGGATCCGAACAGTGAGCTTGCTCAGAACAAAAGAACTGTGCTTCCTACACACAGGGGCCATATCTAGGTCAACTCTGCTTAGGAAACTGACAAGAACAGTAGCTCTGCTTCAGTCCAATACACTGTACTTGCTGGGAACAGACCTGAGTGCTATTTGCACTGTGTATGGCATTGGGAGCACAATAGTGACTTTCTTTACCAGAAAACAACTCTTGCTGGTAGGACCAGAAACTGCATGTGATTCAACTCCATTTAGTACTGGGAAACAAACACTAGCTCGCCTTACAAGAAACACGCTCTGCTTTTGAGAAAAGAGCACTCTTCTGCTCTACTGTGTTTCCTATGGGGTCCAAACAGTGAGCTTGCTCAGAACAAAAGAACTGTGCTTCCTACACACACGGGCCATATCTAGTTCAACTCTACTTAGGAAACTGACAAGAACAGTAGCTCTGCTTCAGTCCAATACTCTCTACTAGCTGGGAACAGACGCGAGTCCTATTTGTACTGTGTATGGCAATAGGAGCGCAATAGTGACTCTTTTTACCAGAAAACAACTCTTGCTCCTAGGACGAAAAACTGCATTTGATTCAACTCCATTTAGGACTGGGAAACAAACGCTAGCTCGCCTTACAAGAAACACACTCTGCTTTTGAGAAAAGAGCACTCTTCTACTCTACTGTGTTTTATATGGGGTCCGAACAGTGAGCTTGCTGAGAAAAAAAGAACTGTGCTTCCTACACACACGGGCCATATCTAGTTCAACTCTGCTTAGGAAACTCAGAAGAACAACAGCTCCTCTTCAGTCCAATACACTGTACTTGCTGGGAACAGACGCGAGGGCTATTTGCACTGTGTATGGCAAAAGGAGCGCAATAGTGACTCTTCTTACCAGAAAACAACTCTTGCTCTTAGGATCAGAAACTGCATGTGATTCAGCTCCATTTAGGACTGGGAAACAAACGCTAGCTCGCCTTACAAGAAACACACTCTGCTTTTTAGAAAAGAGC
>NW_026737949.1:0-29000 GCF_949786415.1 Peromyscus eremicus
TGCTATTTGTCCTGTGTGTGGAAATGGCAGCACAATAGTGACTATTTTTACCATAAAACAACTCTTGCTCTTAGGACAGAAACTGCATGTGATTCCACTCCATTTAGGACTGGGAAACAAACGCTAGCTCGCCTTACAAGAAACACACTCTGATTTAGAGAAAAGAGCACTCTTCTACTCTACTGTGTTACCTTTTGGGTCCGAACAGTGAGCTTGCTCAGAACAAAAGAACTGTGCTTCCTACACACACGGCCATATTTAGTTCAATTCTGCTTAGGAAGTGACAAGAACAGTAGATCCTCTTCAGTCCAATACACTGTAGTTGCTGAGAACAGATGCCAGTGCTATTTGTCCTGTGTATGGCAATGGCAGCCCAATAGTGAATCTTCTTACCAGAAAACAACTCTTGCTCATAGGACCAAAAACTGCATGTGACTCAAATCCATTTAGGACTGGGAAACAAACGCTAGCTCGCCTTACAAGAAACACACTCTGCTTTAGAAAAAAGAGCACTCTTCTACTCTACTGTGTTTCCTATGGGGTCCAAACAGTGAGCTTGCTCAGAACAAAAGAACTGTGCTTCCTACACACACGGATCATATGTAGTTCAACTCTGCTTAGGAAACTGACAAGAACAGTAGCTCCTCTTCAGTCCGATACACTGTACTTGCTGGGAACAGACGCGAGTGCTATTTGCACTGTGTATGGCAATGACAGCGCAATAGTGACTCTCCTTACCAGAAAACAACTCTTGCTCGTAGGAACAAAAACTGCATGTGATTCAACGCCATTTAGGACTGGGAAACAAATGCTAGCTCGCCTTACAAGAAACACTCTCTACTTTAGAGAAAAGAGCACTCTTCTACTCTACTGTGTTTCTAATGGGGTCCAAACAGTGAGCTTGCTCAGAACAAAAGAACTGTGCTTCCTACAAACATGGACCATATCTAGTTCAACTCTGCTTAGGAAACTGACAAGAACAGTAGCTCCTATTCAGTCCAATACACTGTACATGCTGGGAACAGACGCGAGTGCTATTTGCACTGTGTATGGCATTTGGAGCACAATAGTGACTCTTCTTACCAGAAAACAACTCTTGCTCATAGGAACAAAAACTGCATGTGACTCAAATCCATTTAGGACTGGGAAACAAACGTGAGCTTGCCTTACAAGAAACACTCTCTGCTTTATAGAAAAGAGCACTCTTCTACTCTACCGTGTTTCCTATAGGGACAGAACAGTGAGCTTGCTCAGAACATAATAACTGTGCTTCCTAAACACACGGGACATATCTAGTTCAACTCTGCTTAGGAAACTGACAAGAACAGTAGCTCCTCTTCAGTCCGATACACTGTACTTGCTGGGAACAGACGCGAGTGCTATTTGTACTGTGTATGGCAAAGGGAGTGCAACAGTGACTTTCCTTACCAGAAAACAACTCTTGTTCATAGGACCAGAAACTGCATGTGATTAAACTCCATTTAGGACTGGGAAACAAACGATAGCTTGCCTTACAAAAAACACACTCTGCTTTTGAGAAAAGAGCACTCTTCTACTCTACTGTGTTTTTTTTTTGGGTCCGAACATTGAGCTTGCTCAGAACAAAAGAACTGTGCTTCCTACACACACGGCCATATCTAGTTCAATTCTGCTTTGGAACCTGACAAGAAAAGTAGATCCTCTTCAGTCCAATACACTGTAGTTGCTGCGAACAGATGCCAGTGCTATTTGTCCTGTGTATGGCAATGGCAGCGCAATAGTGAATCTTCTTACCAGAAAACAACTCTTGCTCATAGGACCAAAAACTGCATGTGACTCAAATCCATTTATGACTGGGAAACAAACGCGAGCTCGCCTTACAAGAAACACACTCTGCTTTATAGAAAAGAGCACTCTTCTACTCTACTGTGTTTCCTATAGGGCCAGAACGGTGAGCTTGCTCAGAACATAATAACTGTGCTTCCTAAACACACGGGCCATATCTAGTTCAACTCTGCTTAGGAAACTGACAAGAACAGTAGCTCCTCTTCAGTCCGATACACTGTACTTGCTGGGAACAGATGCAAGTGCTATTTGCACTGTGTATGGCAATGGGAGCGCAATAGTGACTTTCCTTACCAGAAAACAACTCTTGCTCGTAGGACCAGAAACTGCATGTGATTCAACTCCATTTAGGACTGGGAAACAAACGATAGCTTGCCTTACAAAAAACACACTCTGCTTTTGAGAAAAGAGCACTCTTCTACTCTACTGTGTTTCCTATGCGGTCCAAACAGTTAGCTTGCTCAGAACAAAGAACTGTGCTTCCTACACACATGGACCATATCTACTTCAACTCTGATTAGGAAACTGACAAGAACAGTAGCTCCTCTTCAGTCCGATACACTGTACTTGCTGGGAACAGACGCGAGTGCTATTTGCACTGTGTATGGCAATGGGAGCGCAATAGTGACTTTCCTTACCAGAAAAAAACTCTTGCTCGTAGGACCAGAAACTGCATGTGATTCAACTCCGTTTAGGACTGGGAAACAAATGCTAGCTCGCCTTACATGAAACACTCTCTGCTGTTGAGAAAAGAGCACTCTTCTTCTCTACTGTGTTTCCTATGGGGTCCAAACAGTAAGCTTGCTCAGAAAAAAGAACTGTGCTTCCTACACACATGGACCATATCTAGTTCAACTCTGCTTAGGAAACTGACAAGAACAGTAGCTCCTCTTCAGTCCGATACACTGTACTTGCTGGGAACAGACGCGAGTGCTATTTGCACTGTGTGTGGCAATTGGAGCACAATAGTGACTTTCCTTACCAGAAAACAACTCTTGCTCGTAGGACCAGAAACTGCATGTGATTCAACTCCATTTAGGACTGGGAAACAAATGATAGCTTGCCTTACAAAAAACACACTTTGCTTTTGAGAAAAGAGCACTCTTCTACTCTACTGTGTTTCCTATTGGGTCCGAACAGTGAGTTTGCTCAGAACAAAAGAACTGTGCTTCCTACAAACACGGCCATATCTAGTTCAATTCTGCTTAGGAATCTGACAAGAACAGTAGATCCTCTTCAGTCCAATACACTGTACTTGCTGCGAACAGTCGCCAGTGCTATTAGTCCTGTGTGTGGCAATGGCAGCACAATAGTGACTATTTTTACCATAAAACAACTCTTGCTCGTAGGACAGAAACTGCATGTGATTCCACTCCATTTAGGACTGGGAAACAAACGCTAGCTCGCCTTACAAGAAACACACTCTGCTTTAGAGAAAAGAGCACTCTTCTACTCTACTGTGTTTCCTATGGGGTCCAAACAGTGAGCTTGCTCAGAACAAAAGAACTGTGCTTCCTACACACAAGGACCATATGTAGTTCAACTCTGCTTAGGAAACTGACAAGAACAGTAGCTCCTATTCAGTCCGATACACTGTACTTGCTGGGAAAAGACGCGAGTGCTATTTGCCCTGTGTATGGCAATGGGAGCGCAATAGTGACTTTCCTTACCAGAAAACAACTCTTGTTCGTAGGACCAGAAACTGCATGTGATTCAACTCCATTTAGGACTAGGAAACAAACGCTAGCTCGCCTTCGAAGAAACACACTCTGCTTTTGAGAAAAGAGCACTCTTCTACTCTACTGTGTTTCCTATAGGGCTAGAACAGTGAGCTTGCTCAGAACATAAGAACTGTGCTTTCTACACACACGGTCCTTATCTAGTTCAACTCTGCTTAGGAAACTGACAAGAACAGTAGCTCCTCTTCAGTCCGATACACTGTATTTGCGGGGAACAGACGCGAGTGCTATTTGCACTGTGTATGGCATTTGGAGCGCAATAGTGACTCTTCTTACCAGAAAACAACTCTTGCTCGTAGGACCAGAAACTGCATGTGATTCAACTCCGTTTAGGACTGGGAAACAAATGCTAGCTCGCCTTACATGAAACACTCTCTGCTGTTGAGAAAAGAGCACTCTTCTTCTCTACTGTGTTTCCTATGGGGTCCAAACAGTAAGCTTGCTCAGAACAAAGAACTGTGCTTCCTACACACATGGACCATATCTAGTTCAACTCTGCTTAGGAAACTGACAAGAACAGTAGCTCCTCTTCAGTCCGATACACTGTACTTGCAGGGAACATACACGAGTGCTATTTGCACTGTGTGTGGCAAAGACCTGACAAGAACAGTAGCTCCTCTTCAGTCCAATACACTGTACTGCTGGGAACAGACGCCAGTGCTATTTGTCCTGTGTATGACAATGGCAGCGCAATAGTGACTATTCTTATCATAAAACAACTCTTGCTCGTAGGACCAGAAACTGCATGTGATTCAACTCCATTTAGGACTGGGAAACAAACGCTAGCTCACCTTACAAGAAGCACAATCTGCTTTAGAGAAAAGAGCACTCTTCTACTCTACTGTGTTTCCTATAGGGCCAGAACAGTGAGCTTGCTCAGAACAAAAGAACTGTGCTTCCTACACACGGGCCATATCTATTTCAACTCTGCTTAGGAAACTGAATAGAACAGTAGCTACTCTTCAGTCCGATTCACTGTACTTGCTGGGAACAGACGCGAGTGCTATTTGCACTGTGTATGGCAATGGGAGCGCAATAGTGAATTTCCTTACCAGAAAACAACTCTTGCTCGTAGGACCAGAAACTGCATGTGATTCAACTCCGTTTAGGACTGGGAAACAAATGCTAGCTCGCCTTACAAGAAACACACTCTGCTTTAGAGAAAAGAGCACTCTTCTACTCTACTGTGTTTCCTATGGGGTCCAAACAGTGAGCTTGCTCAGAACCAAAGAACTGTGCTTCCTACACACAAGGACCATATGTAGTTCAACTCTGCTTAGGAAACTGATAAGAACAGTAGCTCCTATTCAGTCCAATACACTGTACTTGCTGGGAAAAGACGCGAGTGCTATTTGCCCAGTGTATGGCAATGGGAGCACAATAGTGACTTTCCTTACCAGAAAACAACTCTTGTTCGTAGTACCAGAAACTGCATGTGATTCAACTTCATTTAGGACTAGGATACAAACGCTAGCTCGCCTTACAAAAAACACACTCTGCTTTTGAGAAAAGAGCACTCTTCTACTCTACTGTGTTTCCTATAGGGCCAGAGCAGTGAGCTTGCTCAGAACATAAGAACTGTGCTTTCTACACACACGGTCCATATCTAGTTCAACTCTGCTTAGGAAACTGACAAGAACAGTAGCTCCTCTTCAGTCCAATACACTGTACTTGCTGGGAACAGTCGCCAGTGCTATTTGCACTGTGTATGGCAATGGGAGCGCAATAGTGACTTTCCTTACCAGAAAACAACTCTTGCTCGTAGGACCAGAAACTGCATGTGATTCAACTCCGTTTAGGACTGGGAAACAAATGCTAGCTCGCCTTACATGAAACACTCTCTGCTTGTGAGAAAAGAGCACTCTTCTACTCTACTGTGTTTCTTATGAGGTCCAAACAGTGAGCTTGCTCAGAACAAAGAACTGTGCTTCCTACACACATGGACCATATCTAGTTCAACTCTGCTTAGGAAACTGACAAGAACAGTAGCTCCTCTTCAGTCCGATACACTGTACTTGCTGCGAACATACGCGAGTGCTATTTGCACTGTGTATGGCATTTGGAGCGCAATAGTGACTCTTCTTACCAGAAAACAACTCTTGCTCGTAGGACCAGAAACTGCATGTGATTCAACTCCGTTTAGGACTGGGAAACAAATGCTAGCTCGCCTTACATGAAACACTCTCTGCTGTTGAGAAAAGAGCACTCTTCTTCTCTACTGTGTTTCCTATGGGGTCCAAACAGTAAGCTTGCTCAGAACAAAGAACTGTGCTTCCTACACACATGGACCATATCTAGTTCAACTCTGCTTAGGAAACTGACAAGAACAGTAGCTCCTCTTCAGTCCGATACACTGTACTTGCAGGGAACATACACGAGTGCTATTTGCACTGTGTGTGGCAAAGACCTGACAAGAACAGTAGCTCCTCTTCAGTCCAATACACTGTACTGCTGGGAACAGACGCCAGTGCTATTTGTCCTGTGTATGACAATGGCAGCGCAATAGTGACTATTCTTATCATAAAACAACTCTTGCTCGTAGGACCAGAAACTGCATGTGATTCAACTCCATTTAGGACTGGGAAACAAACGCTAGCTCACCTTACAAGAAGCACAATCTGCTTTAGAGAAAAGAGCACTCTTCTACTCTACTGTGTTTCCTATAGGGCCAGAACAGTGAGCTTGCTCAGAACAAAAGAACTGTGCTTCCTACACACGGGCCATATCTATTTCAACTCTGCTTAGGAAACTGAATAGAACAGTAGCTACTCTTCAGTCCGATTCACTGTACTTGCTGGGAACAGACGCGAGTGCTATTTGCACTGTGTATGGCAATGGGAGCGCAATAGTGAATTTCCTTACCAGAAAACAACTCTTGCTCGTAGGACCAGAAACTGCATGTGATTCAACTCCGTTTAGGACTGGGAAACAAATGCTAGCTCGCCTTACAAGAAACACACTCTGCTTTAGAGAAAAGAGCACTCTTCTACTCTACTGTGTTTCCTATGGGGTCCAAACAGTGAGCTTGCTCAGAACCAAAGAACTGTGCTTCCTACACACAAGGACCATATGTAGTTCAACTCTGCTTAGGAAACTGATAAGAACAGTAGCTCCTATTCAGTCCAATACACTGTACTTGCTGGGAAAAGACGCGAGTGCTATTTGCCCAGTGTATGGCAATGGGAGCACAATAGTGACTTTCCTTACCAGAAAACAACTCTTGTTCGTAGTACCAGAAACTGCATGTGATTCAACTTCATTTAGGACTAGGATACAAACGCTAGCTCGCCTTACAAAAAACACACTCTGCTTTTGAGAAAAGAGCACTCTTCTACTCTACTGTGTTTCCTATAGGGCCAGAGCAGTGAGCTTGCTCAGAACATAAGAACTGTGCTTTCTACACACACGGTACATATCTAGTTCAACTCTGCTTAGGAAACTGACAAGAACAGTAGCTCCTCTTCAGTCCAATACACTGTACTTGCTGGGAACAGTCGCCAGTGCTATTTGCACTGTGTATGGCAATGGGAGCGCAATAGTGACTTTCCTTACCAGAAAACAACTCTTGCTCGTAGGACCAGAAACTGCATGTGATTCAACTCCGTTTAGGACTGGGAAACAAATGCTAGCTCGCCTTACATGAAACACTCTCTGCTTGTGAGAAAAGAGCACTCTTCTACTCTACTGTGTTTCCTATGAGGTCCAAACAGTGAGCTTGCTCAGAACAAAGAACTGTGCTTCCTACACACATGGACCATATCTAGTTCAACTCTGCTTAGGAAACTGACAAGAACAGTAGCTCCTCTTCAGTCCGATACACTGTACTTGCTGCGAACATACGCGAGTGCTATTTGCACTGTGTATGGCAAAGGGAGCGCAATAGTGACTTTCCTTACCAGAAAGCAACTCTTGCTCGTAGGACCACACACTGCCTGTGATTCAACGCCATTTAGGACTGGGAAACAAATGCTAGCTCGCCTTACAAGAAACACGCTCTGCTTCTGAGAAAAGAGCACTCTTCTACTCTACTGTGTTTCCTATGGGGTCCAAACAGTGAGCTTGCTCAGAACAAAAGAACTGTGCTTCCTACACACATCTACCATATCTAGTTCAACTCTGCTTAGGAAACTGACAAGAACAGTAGCTCCTCATCAGTCCAATACACTGTACTTGCGGGCAAGATATGCGAGTGCTATTTGCACTGTGTATGGCAATTGGAGCACAATAGTGACTCGTCTTACCAGAAAACAACTCTTGCTCGTAGGACAAAAAATTGCATGTGACTCAACTCCATTTAGGTTTGGGAAACAAACGCTAGCTCGCCTTACAAGAAACACACTCTGCTTTAGAGAAAAGAGCACTCTTCTACTCTACTGTGTTTCCTATGGGGCCAGAACAGTGAGCTTTCTCAAAACAAAAGAACTGTGCTTCCTACACACACAGCCATATCTAGTTCAATTCTGCTTAGGAACCTGACAAGAACAGTAGCTCCTCTTCAGTCCAATACACTGTACTGCTGGGAACAGATGCCAGTGCTATTTGTCCTGTGTATGACAATGGCAGTGCAATAGTGACTATTCTTATCATAAAACAACTCTTGCTCGTAGGACCAGAAACTGCATGTGATTCAACTCCATTTAGGACTGGGAAACAAACGCTAGCTCACCTTACAAGAAACACAATCTGCTTTAGAGAAAAGAGCACTCTTCTACTCTACTGTGTTTCCTATAGGGCCAGAACAGTGAGCTTGCTCAGAACAAAAGAACTGTGCTTCCTACACACGGGCCATATCTAGTTCAACTCTGCTTAGGAAACTGACAAGAACAGTAGCTCCTCTTCAGTCCAATACACTGTACTTGCTGGGAACAGACGCCAGTGCTATTTGCACTGTGTATGGCAATGGGAGCGCAATAGTGACTTTCCTTACCAGAAAACAACTCTTGCTCATAGGACCAGAAACTGCATGTGATTCAACTCCGTTTAGGACTGGGAAACAAATGCTAGCTTGCCTTACATGAAACACTCTCTGCTTTTGAGAAAAGAGCACTCTTCTACTCTACTGTGTTTCCTATGGGGTCCAAAAAGAGAGCTTGCTCATAACAAAGAACTGTGCTTCCTACACACATGGACCATATCTAGTTCAACTCTGCTTAGGAAACTGACAAGAACAGTAGCTCCTCGTCAGTCACATACACTGTACTTGCTGGGAACAGACGCGAGTGCTATTTGCACTGTGTATGGCAAAGATAGCACAATAGTGACTTTCCTTACCAGAAAACAACTCTTCCTCGTAGGACCAGAAACTGCATGTGATTCAACTCCATTTAGGACTGGGAAACAAATGATAACTTGCCTTACAAAAAACACACTCTGCTTTTGAGAAAAGAGCACTCTTCTACTCTACTGTGTTTCCTATGGGGTCCGAACAGTGAGCTTGCTCAGAACAAAAGAACTGTGCTTCCTACACACAAGGCCATATCTAGTTCAATTCTGCTTAGGAACCTGACAAGAACAGTAGATCCTCTTCAGTCCAATACACTATACTTGCTGCGAACAGACGCCAGTGCTATTTGTCCTGTGTGTGGCAATGGCAGCACAATAGTGACTATTATTACCATAAAACAACTCTTGCTCTTAGGACAGAAACTGCATGTGATTCCACTCCATTTAGGACTGGGAAACAAACGCTAGCTCGCCTTACAAGAAACACACTCTGATTTAGAGAAAAGAGCACTCTTCTACTCTACTGTGTTTCCTTTTGGGTCCGAACAGTGAGCTTGCTCAGAACAAAAGAACTGTGCTTCCTACACACACGGCCATATCTAGTTCAATTCTGCTTAGGAACCTGACAAGAACAGTAGATCCTCTTCAGTCCAATACACTGTAGTTGCTGCGAACAGATGCCAGTGCTATTTGTCCTGTGTATGGCAATGGCAGCGCAATAGTGAATCTTCTTACCAGAAAACAACTCTTGCTCATAGGACCAAAAACTGCATGTGACTCAAATCCATTTAGGACTGGGAAACAAACGCTAGCTCGCCTTACAAGAAACACACTCTGCTTAGGAAAAAGAGCACTCTTCTACTCTACTGTGTTTCCTATGGGGTCCAAACAGTGAGCTTGCTCAGAACAAAAGAACTGTGCTTCCTAAACACACGGACCATATGTAGTTCAACTCTGCTTAGGAAACTGACAAGAACAGTAGCTCCTCTTCAGTCCGATACACTGTACTTGCTGGGAACAGACGCGAGTGCTATTTGCACTGTGTATGGCAATGACAGCGCAATAGTGACTCTCCTTACCAGAAAACAACTCTTGCTCGTAGGAACACAAACTGCATGTGATTCAACGCCATTTATGACTGGGAAACAAATGCTAGCTCGCCTTACAAGAAACACTCTCTGCTTTAGAGAAAAGAGCACTCTTCTACTCTACTGTGTTTCTAATGGGGTCCAAACAGTGAGCTTGCCCAGAACAAAAGAACTGTGCTTCCTACACACATGGACCATATCTAGTTCAACTCTGCTTAGGAAACTGACAAGAACAGTAGCTCCTATTCAGTCCAATACACTGTACATGCTGGGAACAGACGCGAGTGCTATTTGCACTGTGTATGGCATTTGGAGCACAATAGTGACTCTTCTTACCAGAAAACAACTCTTGCTCATAGGAACAAAAACTGCATGTGACTCAAATCCATTTAGAACTGGGAAACAAACGTGAGCTTGCCTTACAAGAAACACTCTCTGCTTTATAGAAAAGAGCACTCTTCTACTCTACCGTGTTTCCTATAGGGACAGAACAGTGAGCTTGCTCAGAACATAATAACTGTGCTTCCTAAACCCACGGGACATATCTAGTTAAACTCTGCTTAGGAAACTGACAAGAACAGTAGCTCCTCTTCAGTCCGATACACTGTACTTGCTGGGAACAGACGCGAGTGCTATTTGTACTGTGTATGGCAAAGGGAGCGCAACAGTGACTTTCCTTACCGGAAAACAACTCTTGTTCGTAGGACCAGAAACTGCATGTGATTAAACTCCATTTAGGATGGGAAACAAACGATTGCTTGCCTTACAAAAAACACACTCTACTTTTGAGAAAAGAGCACTCGTCTACTCTACTGTGTTTCCTTTTGGGTCCGAACAGTGAGCTTGCTCAGAACAAAAGAACTGTGCTTCCTACACACACGGCCATATCTAGTTCAATTCTGCTTAGGAACCTGACAAGAAAAGTAGATCCTCTTCAGTCCAATACACTGTAGTTGCTGCGAACAGATGCCAGTGCTATTTGTCCTGTGTATGGCAATGGCAGCGCAATAGTGAATCTTCTTACCAGAAAACAACTCTTGCTCATAGGACCAAAAACTGCATGTGACTCAAATCCATTTAGGACTGGGAAACAAACGTGAGCTCGCCTTACAAGAAACACACTCTGCTTTATAGAAACGAGCACTCTTCTACTCTACTGTGTTTCCTATAGGGCCAGAACGGTGAGCTTGCTCAGAACATAATAACTGTGCTTCCTAAACACACGGGCCATATCTAGTTCAACTCTGCTTAGGAAACTGACAAGAACAGTAGCTCCTCTTCAGTCCGATACACTGTACTTGCTGGGAACAGACGTGAGTGCTATTTGCACTGTGTATGGCAATGGGAGCGCAACAGTGACTTTCCTTACCAGAAAACAACTCTTGCTCGTAGGACCAGAAACTGCATGTGATTCAACTCCATTTAGGACTGGGAAACAAACGATAGCTTGCCTTACAAAAAACACACTCTGCTTTTGAGAAAGGAGCACTCTTCTACTCTACTGTGTTTCCTTCTGGGTCCGAACAGTGAGCTTGCTCAGAACAAAGAACTGTGCTTCCTACACACATGGACCATATCTAGTTCAACTCTGCTTAGGAAACTGACAAGAACAGTAGCTCCTCTTCAGTCCGATACACTGTACTTGCTGGGAACAGACGCCAGTGCTATTTGCACTGTGTATGTCAATGGGAGCGCAATAGTTACTTTCCTTACCAGAAAACAACTCTTGGTCGTAGGACCAGAAACTGCATGTGATTCAACTCCGTTTAGGACTGGGAAACAAATGCTAGCTCGCCTTACATGAAACACTCTCTGCTGTTGAGAAAAGAGCACTCTTCTTCTCTACTGTGTTTCCTATGGGGTCCAAACAGTAAGCTTGCTCAGAACAAAGAACTGTGCTTCCTACACACATGGACCATATCTAGTTCAACTCTGCTTAGGAAACTGACAAGAACAGTAACTCCTCTTCAGTCCGATACACTTTAATTGCAGGGAACATACTCGAGTGCTATTTGCACTATGTATGGCAAAGACCTGACAAGAACAGTAGCTCCTCTTCAGTCCAATACACTGTACTGCTGGGAACAGACGCCAGTGCTATTTGCCCTGTGTATGACAATGGCAGCGCAATAGTGACTATTCTTATCATAAAACAACTCTTGCTCGTAGGACCAGAAACTGCATGTGATTCAACTCCATTTAGGAGTGGGAAACAAACGCTAGCTCACCTTACAAGAAACACAATCTGCTTTAGAGAAAAGAGCGCTCTTCTACTCTACTGTGTTTCCTATAGGGCCAGAACAGTGAGCTTGCTCAGAACAAAAGAACTGTACTTCCTACACACGGGCCATATCTAGTTCAACTCTGCTTAGGAAACTGACAAGAACAGTAGCTCCTCTTAAGTCCGATACACTGTACTTGCTGGGAACAGATGCGAGTGCTATTTGCACTGTGTATGGCAATGGGAGCACAGTAGTGACTTTCCTTACCAGAAAACAACTCTTGCTCATAGGACCAGAAACTGCATGTGATTCAACTCCGTTTAGGACTGGGAAACAAATGCTGGCTCGCCTTACATGAAACACTCTTTGCTTTTGAGAAAAGAGCACTCTTCTACTCTACTGTTTTTCCTATGGGGTCCAAACAGTTAGCTTTCTCATAACAAAGAACTGTGCTTCCTACACACATGGACCATATCTAGTTCAACTCTGCTTAGGAAACTGACAAGAACAGTAGCTCCTCTTCAGTCCGATACACTGTACTTGCTGGGAACAGACGCGAGTGCTATTTGCACTGTGTGTGGCAAAGGGAGCACAATAGTGACTTTCCTTACCAGAAAACAACTCTTGCTCGTAGGACCAGAAACTGCATGTGATTCAACTCCATTTAGGACTGGGAAACAAATGATAGCTTGCCTTACAAAAAACACACTTTGCTTTTGAGAAAAGAGCACTCTTCTACTCTACTGTGTTTCCTATTGGGTCCGAACAGTGAGTTTGCTCAGAACAAAAGAACTGTGCTTCCTACAAACACGGCCATATCTAGTTCAATTCTGCTAGGAACCTGACAAGAACAGTAGATCCTCTTCAGTCCAATACACTGTACTTGCTGCGAACAGTCGCCAGTGCTATTAGTCCTGTGTGTAGCAATGGCAGCACAATAGTGACTATTTTTACCATAAAACAACTCTTGCTCGTAGGACAGAAACTGCATGTGATTCCACTCCATTTAGGACTGGGAAAAAAACACAAGCTCGCCTTACAAGAACCACACTCTGCTTTTGAGAAAAGAGCACTCTTCTACTCTACTGTGTTTCCTATAGGGCCAGAACAGTGAGCTTGCTCAGAACATAAGAACTGTGCTTTCTACACGCACGGTCCTTATCTAGTTCAACTCTGCTTAGGAAACTGACAAGAACAGTAGCTCCTCTTCAGTCCGATACACTTTACTTGCTGGGAACAGACACGAGTGCTATTTGCACTGTGTATGGCAATGGGAGCGCAATAGTTACTTTCCTTACCAGAAAACAACTCTTGCTCGTAGGACCAGAAATTGCATGTAATTCAACTCCATTTAGGACTGGGAAACAAACGCTAGCTCGCCTTACAAGAAACACACTCTGCTTTTGAGAAAAGAGCACTCTTCTACTCTACTGTGTTTCCTAGGTGTCCGAAAAGTGATCTTGCTCAGAACAAAAGCACTGTGCTTCCTACACACACGGCCATATCTAGTTCACTTCTGCTTAGGAACCTGACAAGAACAGTAGATCCTCTTCAGTCCAATACACTGTACTTGCTGGGAACAGACGCCAGTGCTATTTGTCCTGTGTATGGCAATGGCAGCGCAATAGTTACTATTCTTACCATAAAACAACTCCTGCGCGTAAGACCAAAAACTGTCTGTGACTCAATTCCATTTAGGACTGGGAAACAAACGCGAGCTCGCCTTATAAGAAACACACTCTGCTTTTGAGAAAAGAGCACTCTTCTACTCTATTGTGTTTCCTATAGGGCCAGATAAGTGAGCTTGCTCAGAACAAAAGAACTGTGCTTCCTACACACACGGGCCATATCTAGTTCAACTCTGCTTAGGAAACTGACAAGAACAGTAGCTCCTCTTCACTCCGATACACTGTACTTGCTGAGAACAGATGCAAGTGCTATTTGCACTGTGAATGGCAAATGGAGCACAATAGTGACTCGTCTTACCAGAAAACAACTCTTGCTCGTAGGACAAAAAACTGCATGTGACTCAACTCCATTTAGGACTGGGAAACAAACTCTAGCTCGCCTTACAAGAAACACACTCTGCTTTTGATAAAAGAGCACTCTTCTACTCTACTGTGTTTCCTATAGGGCCAGAACAGTGAGCTTGCTTAGAACAAAAGAACTGTCATTCCTACACACGGGCCATATCTAGTTCAACTCTGCTTAGGAAACTGACAAGAACAGTAGCTCCTCTTCAGTCTGATACACTGTACTTGCTGGGAACAGACGCGAGTGCTATTTGCACTGTGTATGGCAATGGGAGCGCAATAGTGACTTTCCTTACCAGAAAACAACTCTTGCTCATAGGACCTGAAACTGCATGTGATTCAACTCCGTTTAGGACTGGGAAACAAATGCTAGCTCGCCTTACATGAAATACTCTCTGCTTTTGAGAAAAGAGCACTCTTCTACTCTACTGTGTTTCCTATGGGGTCCAAACAGTTAGCTTGCTCAGAACAAAGAACTGTGCTTCCTACACACATGGACCATATCTAGTTCAACTCTGCTTAGGAAACTGACAAGAACAGTAGCTCCTCTTCAGTCCAATACACTGTACTTGCTGGGAACAGACGCCAGTGCTATTTGCACTGTGTATGGCAATGGGAGCGCAATAGTAACTTTCCTTACCAGAAAATAACTCTTGCTTGTAGGACCAGAAACTGCATGTGATTCAACTCCAATTAGGACTGGGAAACAAACGCTAGCTCGCCTTACAAGAAACACACTCTGCTTTAGAGAAAAAAGCACTCTTCTACTCTACTGTGTTTCCTATGAGGTCTAAACAGAGAGCTTGCTCAGAACAAAAGAACTGTGCTTCCTACACACAGGGACCATATGTAGTTCAACTCTGCTTAGGAAACTGACAAGAACAGTATCTCCTCTTCAGTCCAATACCCTGTGCTTTCTGGGAACAGACGCGAGTGCTATTTGCACTGTGTATGGCAATGAGAGCGCAATAGTGACTTTCCTTACCAGAAAACAACTCTTGCTCATAGGACCAGAAACTGCATGTGATTCAACGCCATTTAGTACTGGGAAACAAATGCTAGCTCGCCTTACAAGAAACGCACTCTGCTTTTGAGAAAAGAGCACTCTTCTACTCTACTGTGTTTCCTATGGGGTCCAAACAGTAAGCTTGCTCAGAACAAAAGAACTGTGCTTTTTACACACATGGACCATATCTAGCTCAACTCTGCTTATGAAACTGACAAGAACAGCAGCTCCTCTTCAGTCCAATACACTGTAATTGCTGGGAACAGACGTGAGTGCTACTTGCCCTGTGTATGGCAATGACAGCGCAATAGTGACTTTCCTTACCAGAAAACAACTCTTGCTCGTAGGACCAGAAACTGCATGTGATTCAACGACATTTAGGACTGAGAAACAAATGCTAGCTCTTCTTACAAGAAACACTCTCTGCTTTTGAGAAAAGAGCACTCTTCTACTCTACTGTGTTTCCTATGGGGTACAAACAGTGAGCTTGCTCAGAACAAAAGAACTGTGCTTCCTACACACATGGACCATATCTAGTTCAACTCTGCTTAGGAAACTGACAAGCACAGTAGCTCCTGTTCAGTCCAATACACTGTACATGCTGGGAACAGACGCGAGTGCTATTTGCACTGTGTATGGCATTTGGAGCACAATAGTGACTCTTCTTACCAGAAAACAACTCTTGCTCATAGGACCAAAAACTGCATGTGACTCAAATCCATTTAGGACTGGGAAACAAACGCGAGCTCGCCTTACAAGAAACACTCTCTGCTTTATAGAAAAGAGCACTCTTCTACTCTACTGTGTTTCCTATAGGGCCAGAACAGTGAGCTTGCTCAGAACATAATAACTGTGCTTCCTAAACACACGGGCCATATCTAGTTCAACTCTGCTTAGGAAACTGACAAGAACAGTAGCTCCTCTTCAGTCCGATACACTGTACTTGCTGGGAACAGACGCGAGTGCTATTTGCACTGTGTATGGCAAAGGGAGCACAATAGTGACTTTCCTTACCAGAAAACAACTCTAGCTCGTAGGACAAGAAACTGCATGTGATTCAACTCCATTTAGGACTGGGAAACAAACGATAGCTTGCCTTACAAAAAACACACTCTGCTTTTCAGAAAAGAGCACTCTTCCACTCTACTGTGTTTCCTGTAGGGCCAGAACAGTGAGCTTGCTCAGAACAAAAGAACTGTGCTTCCTACACACGGGCCATATCTAATTCAACTCTGCTTAGGAAACTGACAAGAACAGTAGCTCCTCTTCAGTCCAATACACTGTACTTGCTGGGAACAGACGCCAGTGCTATTTGCACTGTGTATGGCAATGGCAGCGCAATAATGAATCTTCTTACCAGAAAACAACTCTTGCTCATAGTACGAGAAACTGCATGGAATTCAACTCCATTTAGGACAGCGGAACAAACGCTAGCTCGCCTTACAAGAAACACACTCTGCTTTAGAGAAAGAGCACTCTTCTACTCTACTGTGTTTTCTATGGAGTCCAAACAGTAAGCTTGCTAAGAACAAAAAACTGTGCTTCCTACACACATGGACCATATCTAGTTCAACTCTGCTTAGGAAACTGATAAGAACAGAAGCTCCTCTTCAGTCCGATACACTGTACTTGCTGGAAACAGACGCGAGTGCTATTTGAACTGTGTATGGCAATGGGAGCGCAATAGTGACTTTCCGTACCAGAAAACAACTCTTGCTCGTAGGACCACACACTCCATGTGATTCAACGCCATTTAGGACTGGGAAACAAATGCTAGCTCGCCTTACAAGCAACACACTCTGCTTCTGAGAAAAGAGCACTCTTCTACTCTACTGTGTTTCCTATGGGGTCCAAACAGTGAGCTTGCTCAGAACAAAAGAACTGTGCTTCCTACACACATCGACCATATCTAGTTCAACTCTGCTTAGGAAACTGACAAGAACAGTAGCTCTTCTTCAGTCCAATACACTGTACTTGCGGGGAAGTGACGCGAGTGCTATTTGCACTGTGTATGGCAATTGGAGCACAATAGTGACTCGTCTTACCAGAAAACAGCTCTTGCTCATATGACAAAAAACTGCACGTGACTCAACTCCATTTAGGTCTGGGAAACAAACGCTAGCTCACCTTACAAGAAACACACTCTGCTTTTGAGAAAAGAGCACTCTTCTACTCTACTGTGTTTCCTTTTTTGTCCGAACAGTGAGCTTACTCAGAACAAAAGAACTGTGCTTCCTACACACACAGCCATATCTAGTTCAATTTTGCTTAGGAACCTGACAAGAACAGTAGCTCCTCTTCAGTCCAATACACTGTACTGCTGGGAACAGACGCGAGTGCTATTTGCACTGTGTATGGCAATGGGAGTGCAATAGTGACTTTCCTTACCAGAAAACAACTCTTGCTCGTAGGACCAGAAACTGCATGTGATTCAACTCCGTTTAGGACTGGGAAACAAATGCTAGCTCGCCTTACTGGAAACACACTCTGTTTTAGAGAAAAGAGCACTCTTCTACTCTACTGTGTTTCCTATGGGGTCCAAACAGTGAGCTTGCTCAGAACCAAAGAACTGTGCTTCCTACACACAAGGACCATATGTAGTTCAACTCTGCTTAGGAAACTGACAAGAACAGTAGCTCCTATTCAGTCCAATACACTGTACTTGCTGGGAAAAGATGCGAGTGCTATTTGCCCTGTGTATGGCAATGGGAGCGCAATAGT
Source organism: Peromyscus eremicus (assembly GCF_949786415.1). Taxonomy (NCBI): domain Eukaryota; kingdom Metazoa; phylum Chordata; class Mammalia; order Rodentia; family Cricetidae; genus Peromyscus; species Peromyscus eremicus. Next base: position 17,857 of record NW_026737949.1, read on the forward strand.
GACTTTCCTTACCAGAAAACAACTCTTGTTCGTAGTACCAGAAACTGCATGTGATTCAACTCCATTTAGGACTAGGAAACAAACGCTAGCTCGCCTTACAAGAAACACACTCTGCTTTTGAGAAAAGAGCACTCTTCTACTCTACTGTGTTTCCTATAGGGCCAGAACAGTGAGCTTGCTCAGTACATAAGAACTGTGCTTTCTACACACACAGTCCTTATCTAGTTCAACTCTGCTTAGGAAACTGACAAGAACAGTAGCTTCTCATCAGTCCAATACACTGTACTTGCGGGCAAGATATGCGAGTGCTCTTTGCACTGTGTATGGCAATTGGAGCACAATAGTGACTCGTCTTACCAGAAAACAACTCTTGTTCGTAGGACAAAAAACTGCATGTGACTCAACTCCATTTAGGTCTGGGAAACAAACGCTAGCTCGCCTTACAAGAAACACACTCTGCTTTAAAGAAAATTGCACTCTTCTACTCTACTGTGTTTCCTATGGGGTCCGAAAAGTGAGCTTTCTCAGAACAAAAGAACTGTGCTTCCTAGACACACAGCCATATCTAGTTCAATTCTGCTTAGGAACCTGACAAGAACAGTAGCTCCTCTTCAGTCCAATACACTGTACTGCTGGGAACAGACGCCAGTGCTATTTGTCCTGTGTATGACAATGGCAGCGCAATAGTGACTATTCTTATCATAAAACAACTCTTGCTCGTAGGACCAGAAACTGCATGTGATTCAACTCCATTTAGGACTGGGAAACAAACGCTAGCTCGCCTTACAAGAAACACAATCTGCTTTAGATAAAAGAGCACTCTTCTACTTTACTGTGTTTCCTATGGGGTCCAAACAGTGAGCTTGCTCAGAATTAAAGAACTGTGCTTCCTACACACATGGACCATATCTAGTTCAACTCTGCTTAGGAAACTGACAAGAACAGTAGCTCCTATTCAGTCCAATACACTGTACATGCTGGGAACAGACGCGAGTGCTATTTGCACTGTGTATGGCATTTGGAGCACAATAGTGACTCTTCTTACCAGAAAACAACTCTTGCTCATAGGACCAAAAACTGCATGTGACTCAAATCCATTTAGGACTGGGAAACAAACGTGAGCTCACCTTACAAGAAACACTCTCTGCTTTATAGAAAAGAGCACTCTTCTACTCTACTGTGTTTCCTATAGGGACAGAACAGTGAGCTTGCTCAGAACATAATAACTGTGCTTCCTAAACACACGGGCCATATCTAGTTCAACTCTGCTTAGGAAACTGACAAGAACAGTAGCTCCTCTTCAGTCCGATACACTGTACTTGCTGGGAACAAACGAGAGTGCTATTTGCACTGTGTATGGCAAAGGGAGCGCAATAGTGACTTTCCTTACAGGAAAACAACTCTTGCTCGTAGGACCAGAAACTGCATTTGATTCAACTCCATTTAGGACTGGGAAACAAACGATAGCTTGCCTTACAAAAAACACACTCTGCTTTTGAGAAAAGAGCACTCTTCTACTCTACTGTGTTTCCTTTTGGGTCCGAACAGTGAGCTTGCTCAGAACAAAAGAACTGTGCTTCCTACACACACGGCCATATCTTGTTCAATTCTGCTTAGGAACCTGACAAGAAAAGTAGATCCTCTTCAGTCCAATACACTGTAGTTGCTGCGAACAGATGCCAGTGCTATTTGTCCTGTGTATGGCAATGGCAGCACAATTGTGACTCTTCTTACCATAAAACAACTCTTGCTCATAGGACCAAAAACTGCATGTGACTCAAATCCATTTAGGACTGGGAAACAAACGCGACCTCGCCTTACAAGAAACACACTCTGCTTTATAGAAAATAGCACTCTTCTACTCTACTGTTTTTCCTATAGGTCCAGAACGGTGAGCTTGCTCAGAACATAATAACTGTGCTTCCTAAACACACGGGCCATATCTAGTTCAACTCTGCTTAGGAAACTGACAAGAACAGTTGCTCCTCTTCAGTCCGATACACTGTATTTGCTGGGAACAGACGTGAGTGCTATTTGCACTGTGTATGGCAATGGGAGCGCAATAGTGACTTTCCTTACCAGAAAACAACTCTTGCTCGTAGGACCAGAAACTGCATGTGATTCAACTCAATTTAGGACTGGGAAACAAACGATAGCTTGCCTTACAAAAAACACACTCTGCTTTTGAGAAAAGAGCACTCTTCTACTCTACTGTGTTTCCTATAGGGCCAGATAAGTGAGCTTGCTCAGAACAAAAGAACTGTGCTTCCTACACACATGGGCCATATCTAGTTCAACTCTGCTTAGGAAACTGACAAGAACAGTAGCTCCTCTTCAGTCCGATACACTATACTTGCTGAGAACAGATGCGAGTGCTATTTGCACTGTGAATGGCAATTGGAGCACATTAGTGACTGGTCTTACCAAAAAACAACTCTTGCTCGTAGGACAAAAAACTGCATGTGACTCAACTCCATTTAGGACTGGGAAACAAACTCTAGCTCGCCTTACAAGAAACACACTCTGCTTTTGAGAAAAGAGCAGTATTCTACTCTAATGTGTTTCCTATAGGGCCAGAACATTGAGCTTGCTCAGAACAAAAGAACTGTGCTTCCTACACACACGGGCAATATCTAGTTCAACTCTGCTTAGGCAACTGACAAGAACAGTAGCTCCTCTTCAGTCCAATACACTGTACTTGCTGGGAACAGACGCCAGTGCTATTTGCACTGTTTATGGCAATGAGAGCGCAATAGTGACTTTCCTTACCAGAAAACAACTCTTGCTCATAGGAACACAAACTGCATGTGATTCAACGCCACTTAGGACTGGGAAACAAATGCTAGCTCGCCTTACATGAAACACTCTCTGCTGTTGAGAAAAGAGCACTCTTCTTCTCTACTGTGTTTCCTATGGGGTCCAAACAGTAAGCTTGCTCAGAACAAAGAACTGTGCTTCCTACACACATGGACCATATCTAGTTCAACTCTGCTTAGGAAACTGACAAGAACAGTAACTCCTCTTCAGTCCGATACACTTTACTTGCAGGGAACATACTCGAGTGCTATTTGCACTATGTATGGCAAAGACCTGACAAGAACAGTAGCTCCTCTTCAGTCCAATACACTGTACTGCTGGGAACAGACGCCAGTGCTATTTGTCCTGTGTATGACAATGGCAGCGCAATAGTGACTATTCTTATCATAAAACAACTCTTGCTCGTAGGACCAGAAACTGCATGTGATTCAACTCCATTTAGGACTGGGAAACAAACGCTAGCTCACCTTACAAGAAACACAATCTGCTTTAGAGAAAAGAGCACTCTTCTACTCTACTGTGTTTCCTATAGGGCCAGAACAGTGAGCTTGCTCAGAACAAAAGAACTGTACTTCCTACACACGGGCCATATCTAGTTCAACTCTGCTTAGGAAACTGACAAGAACAGTAGCTCCTCTTAAGTCCGATACACTGTACTTGCTGGGAACAGACGCGAGTGCTATTTGCACTGTGTATGGCAATGGGAGCACAATAGTGACTTTCCTTACCAGAAAACAACTCTTGCTCATAGGACCAGAAACTGCATGTGATTCAACTCCGTTTAGGACTGGGAAACAAATGCTGGCTCGCCTTACATGAAACACTCTTTGCTTTTGAGAAAAGAGCACTCTTCTACTCTACTGTTTTTCCTATGGGGTCCAAACAGTTAGCTTTCTCATAACAAAGAACTGTGCTTCCTACACACATGGACCATATCTAGTTCAACTCTGCTTAGGAAACTGACAAGAACAGTAGCTCCTCTTCAGTCCGATACACTGTACTTGCTGGGAACAGACGCGAGTGCTATTTGCACTGTGTGTGGCAAAGGGAGCACAATAGTGACTTTCCTTACCAGAAAACAACTCTTGCTCGTAGGACCAGAAACTGCATGTGATTCAACTCCATTTAGGACTGGGAAACAAATGATAGCTTGCCTTACAAAAAACACACTTTGCTTTTGAGAAAAGAGCACTCTTCTACTCTACTGTGTTTCCTATTGGGTCCGAACAGTGAGTTTGCTCAGAACAAAAGAACTGTGCTTCCTACAAACACGGCCATATCTAGTTCAATTCTGCTAGGAACCTGACAAGAACAGTAGATCCTCTTCAGTCCAATACACTGTACTTGCTGCGAACAGTCGCCAGTGCTATTAGTCCTGTGTGTGGCAATGGCAGCACAATAGTGACTATTTTTACCATAAAACAACTCTTGCTCGTAGGACAGAAACTGCATGTGATTCCACTCCATTTAGGACTGGGAAACAAACGCTAGCTCGCCTTACAAGAAACACACTCTGCTTTAGAGAAAAGAGCACTCTTCTACTCTACTGTGTTTCCTATGGGGTCCAAACAGTGAGCTTGCTCAGAACAAAAGAACTGTGCTTCCTACACACAAGGACCATATGTAGTTCAACTCTGCTTAGGAAACTGACAAGAACTGTACCTCCTATTCAGTCCAATACACTGTACTTGCTGGGAAAAGACGCGAGTGCTATTTGCCCTGTGTATGGCAATGGGAGCGCAATAGTGACTTTCCTTACCAGAAAACAACTCTTGTACGTAGGACCAGAAACTGCATGTGATTCAACTCCATTTAGGACTAGGAAAAAAACACAAGCTCGCCTTACAAGAACCACACTCTGCTTTTGAGAAAAGAGCACTCTTCTACTCTACTGTGTTTCCTATAGGGCCAGAACAGTGAGCTTGCTCAGAACATAAGAACTGTGCTTTCTACACACACGGTCCTTATCTAGTTCAACTCTGCTTAGGAAACTGACAAGAACAGTAGCTCCTCTTCAGTCCGATACACTTTACTTGCTGGGAACAGACACGAGTGCTATTTGCACTGTGTATGGCAATGGGAGCGCAATAGTTACTTTCCTTACCAGAAAACAACTCTTGCTCGTAGGACCAGAAATTGCATGTAATTCAACTCCATTTAGGACTGGGAAACAAACGCTAGCTCGCCTTACAAGAAACACACTCTGCTTTTGAGAAAAGAGCACTCTTCTACTCTACTGTGTTTCCTAGGTGTCCGAAAAGTGATCTTGCTCAGAACAAAAGCACTGTGCTTCCTACACACACGGCCATATCTAGTTCAATTCTGCTTAGGAACCTGACAAGAACAGTAGATCCTCTTCAGTCCAATACACTGTACTTGCTGGGAACAGACGCCAGTGCTATTTGTCCTGTGTATGGCAATGGCAGCACAATAGTTACTATTCTTACCATAAAACAACTCTTGCGCGTAAGACCAAAAACTGTCTGTGACTCAATTCCATTTAGGACTGGGAAACAAACGCGAGCTCGCCTTATAAGAAACACACTCTGCTTTTGAGAAAAGAGCACTCTTCTACTCTATTGTGTTTCCTATAGGGCCAGATAAGTGAGCTTGCTCAGAACAAAAGAACTGTGCTTCCTATACACACGGGCCATATCTAGTTCAACTCTGCTTAGGAAACTGACAAGAACAGTAGCTCCTCTTCACTCCGATACACTGTACTTGCTGAGAACAGATGCAAGTGCTATTTGCACTGTGAATGGCAAATGGAGCACAATAGTGACTCGTCTTACCAGAAAACAACTCTTGCTCGTAGGACAAAAAACTGCATGTGACTCAACTCCATTTAGGACTGGGAAACAAACTCTAGCTCGCCTTACAAGAAACACACTCTGCTTTTGAGAAAAGAGCACTCTTCTACTCTACTGTGTTTCCTATAGGGCCAGAACAGTGAGCTTGCTTAGAACAAAAGAACTGTTATTCCTACACACGGGCCATATCTAGTTCAACTCTGCTTAGGAAACTGACAAGAACAGTAGCTCCTCTTCAGTCTGATACACTGTACTTGCTGGGAACAGACGCGAGTGCTATTTGCACTGTGTATGGCAATGGGAGCGCAATAGTGACTTTCCTTACCAGAAAACAACTCTTGCTCATAGGACCTGAAACTGCATGTGATTCAACTCCGTTTAGGACTGGGAAACAAATGCTAGCTCGCCTTACATGAAATACTCTCTGCTTTTGAGAAAAGAGCACTCTTCTACTCTACTGTGTTTCCTATGGGGTCCAAACAGTTAGCTTGCTCAGAACAAAGAACTGTGCTTCCTACACACATGGACCATATCTAGTTCAACTCTGCTTAGCAAACTGACAAGAACAGTAGCTCTTCTTCAGTCCAATACACTGTACTTGCTGGGAACAGACGCCAGTGCTATTTGCACTGTGTATGGCAATGGGAGCGCAATAGTGACTTTCCTTACCAGAAAACAACTCTTGATCGTAGGACCAGAAACTGCATGTGATTCAACTCCAATTAGGACTGGGAAACAAACGCTAGCTCGCCTTACAAGAAACACACTCTGCTTTAGAGAAAAGAGCACTCTTCTACTCTACTGTGTTTCCTATGAGGTCTAAACAGAGAGCTTGCTCAGAACAAAAGAACTGTGCTTCCTACACAAGGGACCATATGTAGTTCAACTCTGCTTAGGAAACTGACAAGAACAGTATCTCCTCTTCAGTCCAATACACTGTGCTTTCTGGGAACAGACGCGAGTGCTATTTGCACTGTGTATGGCAATGAGAGCGCAATAGTGACTTTCCTTACCAGAAAACAACTCTTGCTCGTAGGACCAGAAACTGCATGTGATTCAACGCCATTTAGTACTGGGAAACAAATGCTAGCTCGCCTTACAAGAAACGCACTCTGCTTTTGAGAAAAGAGCACTCTTCTACTCTACTGTGTTTCCTATGGGGTCCAAACAGTAAGCTTGCTCAGAACAAAAGAACTGTGCTTTTTACACACATGGACCATATCTAGCTCAACTCTGCTTATGAAACTGACAAGAACAGCAGCTCCTCTTCAGTCCAATACACTGTAATTGCTGGGAACAGACGTGAGTGCTATTTGCCCTGTGTATGGCAATGACAGCGCAATAGTGACTTTCCTTACCAGAAAACAACTCTTGCTCGTAGGACCAGAAACTGCATGTGATTCAACGACATTTAGGACTGAGAAACAAATGCTAGCTCTTCTTACAAGAAACACTCTCTGCTTTTGAGAAAAGAGCACTCTTCTACTCTACTGTGTTTCCTTTGGGGTACAAACAGTGAGCTTGCTCAGAACAAAAGAACTGTGCTTCCTACACACATGGACCATATCTAGTTCAACTCTGCTTAGGAAACTGACAAGCACAGTAGCTCCTGTTCAGTCCAATACACTGTACATGCTGGGAACAGACGCGAGTGCTATTTGCACTGTGTATGGCATTTGGAGCACAATAGTGACTCTTCTTACCAGAAAACAACTCTTGCTCATAGGACCAAAAACTGCATGTGACTCAAATCCATTTAGGACTGGGAAACAAACGCGAGCTCGCCTTACAAGAAACACTCTCTGCTTTATAGAAAAGAGCACTCTTCTACTCTACTGTGTTTCCTATAGGGCCAGAACAGTGAGCTTGCTCAGAACATAATAACTGTGCTTCCTAAACACACGGGCCATATCTAGTTCAACTCTGCTTAGGAAACTGACAAGAACAGTAGCTCCTCTTCAGTCCGATACACTGTACTTGCTGGGAACAGACGCGAGTGCTATTTGCACTGTGTATGGCAAAGGGAGCGCAATAGTGACTTTCCTTACCAGAAAACAACTCTAGCTCGTAGGACCAGAAACTGCATGTGATTCAACTCCATTTAGGACTGGGAAACAAACGATAGCTTGCCTTACAAAAAACAAACTCTGCTTTTCAGAAAAGAGCACTCTTCTACTCTACTGTGTTTCCTGTAGGGCCAGAACAGTGAGCTTGCTCAGAACAAAAGAACTGTGCTTCCTACACACGGGCCATATCTAATTCAACTCTGCTTAGGAAACTGACAAGAACAGTAGCTCCTCTTCAGTCCAATACACTGTACTTGCTGGGAACAGACGCCAGTGCTATTTGCACTGTGTATGGCAATGGCAGCGCAATAATGAATCTTCTTACCAGAAAACAACTCTTGCTCGTAGTATGAGAAACTGCATGGGATTCAACTCCATTTAGGACAGCGGAACAAACGCTAGCTCGCCTTACAAGAAACACACTCTGCTTTAGAGAAAGAGCACTCTTCTACTCTACTGTGTTTCCTATGGAGTCCAAACAGTGAGCTTGCTAGAACAAAGAACTGTGCTTCCTACACACATGGACCATATCTAGTTCAACTCTGCTTAGGAAACTGATAAGAACAGTAGCTCCTCTTCAGTCCGATACACTGTACTTGCTGGAAACAGACGCGAGTGCTATTTGCACTGTGAATGGCAATGGGAGCACAATAGTGACTTTCCTTACCAGAAAACAACTCTTGCTCCTAGGACCAGAAACTGCATGTGATTCAACTCCATTTAGGACTGGGAAACAAACGATAGCTTGCCTTACAAAAAACACACTCTGCTTTTGAGAAAAGAGCACTCTTCTACTCTACTGTGTTTCCTATAGGGCCAGATAAGTGAGCTTGCTCAGAACAAAAGAACTGTGCTTCCTACACACATGGGCCATATCTAGTTCAACTCTGCTTAGGAAACTGACAAGAACAGTAGCTCCTCCTCAGTCCGATACACTATACTTGCTGAGAACAGATGCGAGTGCTATTTGCACTGTGAATGGCAGTTGGAGCACATTAGTGACTGGTCTTACCAAAAAACAACTCTTGCTCGTAGGACAAAAAACTGCATGTGACTCAACTCCATTTAGGACTGGGAAACAAACTCTAGCTCACCTTACAAGAAACACACTCTGCTTTTGAGAAAAGAGCAGTATTCTACTCTAATGTGTTTCCTATAGGGCCAGAACATTGAGCTTGCTCAGAACAAAAGAACTGTGCTTCCTACACACACGGGCAATATCTAGTTCAACTCTGCTTAGGCAACTGACAAGAACAGTAGCTCCTCTTCAGTCCAATACACTGTACTTGCTGGGAACAGACGCCAGTGCTATTTGCACTGTTTATGGCAATGAGAGCACAATAGTGACTTTCCTTACCAGAAAACAACTCTTGCTCGTAGGAACACAAACTGCATGTGATTCAACGCCACTTAGGACTGGGAAACAAATGCTAGCTCGCCTTACATGAAACACTCTCTGCTGTTGAGAAAAGAGCACTCTTCTTCTCTACTGTGTTTCCTATGGGGTCCAAACAGTAAGCTTGCTCAGAACAAAGAACTGTGCTTCCTACACACATGGACCATATCTAGTTCAACTCTGCTTAGGAAACTGACAAGAACAGTAACTCCTCTTCAGTCCGATACACTTTACTTGCAGGGAACATACTCGAGTGCTATTTGCACTATGTATGGCAAAGACCTGACAAGAACAGTAGCTCCTCTTCAGTCCAATACACTGTACTGCTGGGAACAGACGCCAGTGCTATTTGTCCTGTGTATGACAATGGCAGCGCAATAGTGACTATTCTTATCATAAAACAACTCTTGCTCGTAGGACCAGAAACTGCATGTGATTCAACTCCATTTAGGACTGGGAAACAAACGCTAGCTCACCTTACAAGAAACACAATCTGCTTTAGAGAAAAGAGCACTCTTCTACTCTACTGTGTTTCCTATAGGGCCAGAAAAGTGAGCTTGCTCAGAACAAAAGAATTGTACTTCCTACACACGGGCCATATCTAGTTCAACTCTGCTTAGGAAACTGACAAGAACAGTAGCTCCTCTTAAGTCCGATACACTGTACTTGCTGGGAACAGACGCGAGTGCTATTTGCACTGTGTATGGCAATGGGAGCACAATAGTGACTGTCCTTACCAGAAAACAACTCTTGCTCATAGGACCAGAAACTGCATGTGATTGAACTCCGTTTAGGACTGGGAAACAAATGCTGGCTCGCCTTACATGAAACACTCTTTGCTTTTGAGAAAAGAGCACTCTTCTACTCTACTGTTTTTCCTATGGGGTCCAAACAGTTAGCTTTCTCATAACAAAGAACTGTGCTTCCTACACACATGGACCATATCTAGTTCAACTCTGCTTAGGAAACTGACAAGAACAGTAGCTCCTCTTCAGTCCGATACACTGTACTTGCTGGGAACAGACGCGAGTGCTATTTGCACTGTGTGTGGCAAAGGGAGCACAATAGTGACTTTCCTTACCAAAAAACAACTCTTGCTCGTAGGACCAGAAACTGCATGTGATTCAACTCCATTTAGGACTGGGAAACAAATGCAAGCTCGACTTTCAAGAAACACACTCTGCTTTTGAGAAAAGAGCACTCTTCTACTCTACTGTGTTTCCTATTGGGTCCGAATAGTGAGTTTGCTCAGAACAAAAGAACTGTGCTTCCTACAAACACGGCCATATCTAGTTCAATTCTGCTAGGAACCTGACAAGAACAGTAGATCCTCTTCAGTCCAATACACTGTACTTGCTGCGAACAGTCGCCAGTGCTATTAGTCCTGTGTGTGGCAATGGCAGCACAATAGTGACTATTTTTACCATAAAACAACTCTTGCTCGTAGGACAGAAACTGCATGTGATTCCACTATATTTAGGACTGGGAAACAAACGCTAGCTCGCCTTACAAGAAACACACTCTGCTTTAGAGAAAAGAGCACTCTTCTACTCTACTGTGTTTCCTATGGGGTCCAAACAGTGAGCTTGCTCAGAACAAAAGAACTGTGCTTCCTACACACAAGGACTATATGTAGTTCAACTCTGCTTAGGAAACTGACAAGAACAGTACCTCCTATTCAGTCCAATACACTGTACTTGCTGGGAAAAGACGCGAGTGCTATTTGCCCTGTGTATGGCAATGGGAGCGCAATAGTGACTTTCCTTACCAGAAAACAACTCTTGCTCGTAGGACCAGAAACTGCATGTGATTCAACTCCATTTAGGACTAGGAAAAAAACACAAGCTCGCCTTACAAGAACCACACTCTGCTTTTGAGAAAAGAGCACTCTTCTACTCTACTGTGTTTCCTATAGGGCCAGAACAGTGAGCTTGCTCAGAACATCAGAACTGTGCTTTCTACACACACGGTCCTTATCTAGTTCAACTCTGCTTAGGAATCTGACAAGCACAGTAGCTCCTGTTCAGTCCAATACACTGTACATGCTGGGAACAG
>NW_026737950.1:0-29000 GCF_949786415.1 Peromyscus eremicus
AAAAATGAGCTTTCTCAGAACAAAAGAACTGTGCTTCCTACACACACAGCCATATCTAGTTCAATTCTGCTTAGGAACCTGACAAAACAGTAGCTCCTCTTCAGTCCAATACACTGTACTGCTGGGAACAGACGCCAGTGCTATTTGTCCTGTGTATGGCAATGGCAGCGCAATAGTGACTATTCTTATCATAAAACAACTCTTGCTCATAGGACCAGAAACTGCATGTGATTCAACTCCGTTTAGGACTGGGAAACAAATGCTAGCTCGCCTTACATGAAGCACTCTCTGCTTCTGAGAAAAGAGCACTCTTCTACTCTACTGTGTTTCCTATGGGGTCCAAACAGTGAGCTTGCTCAGAACAAAGAACTGTGCTTCCTACACACATGGACCATATCTAGTTCAATTCTGCTTAGGAAACTTACAAGAACAGTAGCTCCTCTTCAGTCCGATACACTGTACTTGCTGGGAACAGACGCGAGTGCTATTTGCACTGTGTATGGCAATGGGAGAGCAATAGTGACTTTCCTTACCAGAAAACAACTCTTGCTCGTAGGACCAGAAACTGCATGTGATTCAACTCCATCTAGGACTGGGAAACAAACGCTAGCTCGCCTTACAAGAAACACACTCTTCTTTTGAGAAAAGAGCACTCTTCTACTCTACTGTGTTTCCTATGGGGTCCAAACAGTGAGCTTGCTCAGAACAAAAGAACTCTGCTTCCTACACACATGGAATATATCTAGTTCAACTCTGCTTAGGAAACTGACAAGAACAGTAGCTCCTATTCAGTCCAATATACTGTGCTTGCTGGGAACAGACACGAGTACTATTTGCACTGTGTATGGCATTCGGAGAGCAATAGTGACTCTTCTTACCAGAAAACAACTCTTGCTCGTAGGACCAAAAACTGCCTGTGACTCAACTCCATTTAGGACTGGGAAACAAACGCGAGCTCGCCTTACAAGAAACACACTCTTCTTTAGATAAAAGAGCACTCTTCTACTCTACTGTGTTTCCTATAGGGCCAGATCATTGAGCTTGCTCAGAACATAATAACTGTGCTTCCTCCACACACAGGCCATATCTAGTTCAACTCTGCTTAGGAAACTGACAAGAACAGTAGCTCCTGTTCAGTCTGATACACTGTACTTGCTAAGAGCAGACACGAGTGCTACTTGCACTTTGTATGGCAATTGGAGCACAATAGTGCCTCGTCTTACCAGAAAACAACCCTTGCTCATAGGACAAAAAACTGCATGTGATGCAACTCCGTTTAGGACTGGGAAACAAATGCTAGCTCGCCTTACATGAAACACTCTCTGCTTTTGAGAAAAGAGCACTCTTCTACTCTACTGTGTTTCCTATGGGGTCCAAACAGTGAGCTTGCTCAGAACAAAGAACTGTGCTTCCTACACACATGGACCATATCTAGTTCAACTCTGCTTAGGAAACTTATAAGAACAGTAGCTCCTCTTAAGTCCGATACACTGTACTTGCTGGGAACAGACGCGAGTGCTATTAGCACTGTGTATGGCAAAGGGAGCGCAATAGTGACTTTCCTTACCAGAAAACAACTCTTGCTCGTAGGACCACACAATGCATGTGATTCAACGCCATTTATGACTGGGAAACAAATGCTAGCTCGCCTTACAAGAAACACACTCTGCTTCTGAGGTAAGAGCACTCTTCTTCTCTACTGTGTTTCCTATGGGGTCCAAACAGTGAGCTTGCTCAGAACAAAAGAACTGTGCTTCCTACACACATCGACCATATCTAGTTCAACTCTGCTTAGGAAACTGACAAGAACAGTAGCTCCTCTTCAGTCCAATACACTGTACTTGCAGGGAAGAGACGCGAGTGCTATTTGCACTGTGTATGGCAATTGGAGCACAATAGTGACTCGTCTTACCAGAAAACAACTCTTGCTCGTAGGACAAAAAACTGCATGCGACACAACTCCATTTAGGCCTGGGAAACAAATGCTAGCTCGCCTTACAAGAAACACACTCTGCTTTAGAGAAAAGAGCACTCTTCAACTCTACTGTGTTTCCTATGGTGTCCGAACAGTGAGCTTTCTCAGAACAAATGAACAGTGCTTCCTACACACACAGCCATATCTAGTTCAATTCTGCTTAGGAACCTGACAAGAACAGTAGCTCCTCTTCAGTCCAATATACTGTACTGCTGAGAACAGACGCCAGTGCTATTTGTCCTGTGTATGGCAATGGCAGCACAATGGTGACTATTCTTATCATAAAACAACTCTTGCTCGTAGGACCAGAAACTGTATGTGATTCAACTCCATTTAGGACTTGGAAACAAACGCTAGCTCGCCTTACAAGAAACACAATCTGCTTTGAGAAAAGAGCACTCTTTTATTCTACTCTGTTTCCTATAGGGCCAGAACAGTTAGCTTGCTCAGAACAAAAGAACTGTGCTTCCTACACACGGGCCATATCTAGTTCAACTCTGCTTAGGAAACTGACAAGAACAGTAGCTCCACTTCAGTCCGATACACTGTACTTGCTGGGAACAGACGCGAGTGCTATAGGCACTGTGTATGGCAATGGGAGCGCAATAGTGACTTTCCTTACCAGAAAACAACTCTTGCTCGTAGGACCAGAAACTGCATGTGATTCAACTCCGTTTAGGACTGGGAACCAAATGCTAGCTCACCTTACATGAAACACTCTCTGCTTTTGAGAAAAGAGCACTCTTCTACTCTACTGTGTTTCCTATGGGGTCCAACAGTGAGCTTGCTCAGAACAAAGAACTGTGCTTCCTACACACATGGACCATAACTAGTTCAACTCTGCTTAGGAGACTGACAAGAACAGTAGCTCCTCTTCAGTCCAATACACTGTACTTGCTGGGAACAGACGCCAGTGCTATTTGCACTGTGTATGCCAATGGGAGCGCAATAGTGACTTTCCTTACCAGAAAACAACTCTTGATCGTAGGACCAGAAACTGCATGTGATTCAACTCCGTTTAGGACTGGGAAACAAATGCTAGCTCGCCTTACATGAAACACTCTCTGCTTTTGAGAAAAGAGCACTCTTCTACTCTACTGTGTTTCCTATGGGGTCCAAACAGTGAGCTTGCTCAGAACTAAGAACTGTGCTTCCTACACACATGGACCATATCTAGTTCAACTCTGCTTAGGAAACTGACAAGAACAGTAGCTCCTCTTCAGTCCGATACACTGTACTTGCTGGGAACATACGCGAGTGCTATTTGCACTGTGTATGGCAAAGGGAGCACAATAGTGACTTTCCTTACCAGAAAACAACTCTTGCTCGTAGGACCAGAAACTGCATGTGATTCAACCCCATTTAGGACTGGGAAACAAATGATAGCTTGCCTTACAAAAAACACACTCTGCTTTTGAGAAAAGAGCACTCTTCTACTCTACTGTGTTTCCTATGGGGTCCGAACAGTGAGCTTGCTCAGAACAAAAGAACTGTGCTTCCTACACACACGGCCATATCTAGTTCAATTCTGCTTAGGAACCTGACATGGACAGTAGTTCCTATTCAGTCCAATACACTGTACTTGCTGGGAACAGACGCGAGTGCTATTTGTCCTTTGTATGGCAATGGGAGCGCAATAGTGACTCTTCTTACCAGAAAACAACTCTTGCTCATAGGAATAGAAACTGCATGTGATTCAACCCCATTTAGGACTGGAAAACAAACGCCAGCTCGCCTTACAAGAAACACACTCTGCTTTTGAGAAAAGAGCACTCTTCTACGCCACTGTGTTTCCTATGGGGTCCAAACAGTGAGATTGCTCAGAACAAAAGAACTGTGCTTCCTACACACATGGACCATATCTATTTCAACTGTGCTTAGGAAACTGACAAGAACAGTAGCTCCTATTCAGTCCAATACACTGTGCTTGCTGAGAACAGACAAGAGTGCTATTTGCACTGTGTATGGCATTTGGAGCGCAATAGTGACTCTTCTTACCAGAAAACAAGTCTTGCTCGTAGGACCAAAAACTGCCTGTGACTCAACTCCATTTAGGACTGGGAAACAAATGCGAGCTCGCCTTACAAGAAACACACTCTGCTTTAGAGAAAAGAGCACTCTTCTTCTCTACTGTGTTTCCTATAGGGCCAGAACAGTGAGCTTGCCTAGAACATAATAACTGTGCTTCCTTCACACACGGGCCATATCTAGTTCAACTCTGCTTAGGAAACTGACAAGAACAGTAGCTCCTCTTCATTCCGATACACTGTACTTGCTGAGAACAGACGCGAGTGCTACTTGCACTGTGTATGGCAATTGGAGCACAATAGTGACTCGTCTTACCAGAAAACAACTCTTGCTCGTAGGACAAAAAACTGCATGTGACTCAACTCCATTTAGGACTGGGAAACAAACTTTAGCTCGCCTTACAAGAAACACACTCTCTTTTTGAGAAAAGAGCACTCTTCTACTCTACTGTGTTTCCTATAGGGCCAGAACAGTGAGCTTGCTCAGAACAAATGAACTGTGCTTCCTCAACACACGTGCCATATCTAGTTCAACTCTGCTTAGGAGACTGACAAGAACAGTAGCTCCTCTTCAGTCCAATACACTGTACTTCCTGGGAACAGACGCTAGGGCTATTTGCACTGTGTATGGCAATGAGAGCGCAATAGTGGCTTTCCTTACCAGAAAACAACTCTTGCTCGTAGGACCACACACTGCTTGTGATTCAACGCCATTTAGGACTGGGAAACAAATGCTAGCTCGCCTTACAAGAAACACACTCTGCTTCTGAGAAAAGAGCACTCTTCTACTCTACTGTGTTTCCTATGGGGTCCAAACAGTGAGCTTGCTCAGAACCAAAGAACTGTGCTTCCTACACACATCGACCATATATAGTTCAACTCTGCTTAGGAAACTGACAAGAACAGTAGCTCCTCTTCAGTCCAATATACTGTACTTGCGCGGAAGAGACGAGAGTGCTATTTGCACTGTGTATGGCAATTGGAGCACAATAGTGACTCGTCTTACCAGAAAACAACTCTTGCTCGTAGGCAAAAAAACTGCATGTGACTCAACTCCATTTAGTTCTAGGAAACAAACGCTAGCTCGCCTTACAAGAAACACACTCTGCTTTAGAGAAAAGAGCACTCTTCTACTCTACTGTGTTTCCTATGGGGTCCGAAAAATGAGCTTTCTCAGAACAAAAGAACTGTGCTTCCTACACACACAGCCATATCTAGTTCAATTCTGCTTAGGAACCTGACAAAACAGTAGCTCCTCTTCAGTCCAATACACTGTACTGCTGGGAACAGACGCCAGTGCTATTTGTCCTGTGTATGGCAATGGCAGCGCAATAGTGACTATTCTTATCATAAAACAACTCTTGCTCATAGGACCAGAAACTGCATGTGATTCAACTCCGTTTAGGACTGGGAAACAAATGCTAGCTCGCCTTACATGAAGCACTCTCTGCTTCTGAGAAAAGAGCACTCTTCTACTCTACTGTGTTTCCTATGGGGTCCAAACAGTGAGCTTGCTCAGAACAAAGAACTGTGCTTCCTACACACATGGACCATATCTAGTTCAATTCTGCTTAGGAAACTTACAAGAACAGTAGCTCCTCTTCAGTCCGATACACTGTACTTGCTGGGAACAGACGCGAGTGCTATTTGCACTGTGTATGGCAATGGGAGAGCAATAGTGACTTTCCTTACCAGAAAACAACTCTTGCTCGTAGGACCAGAAACTGCATGTGATTCAACTCCATTTAGGACTGGGAAACAAACGCTAGCTCGCCTTACAAGAAACACACTCTTCTTTTGAGAAAAGAGCACTCTTCTACTCTACTGTGTTTCCTATGGGGTCCAAACAGTGAGCTTGCTCAGAACAAAAGAACTCTGCTTCCTACACACATGGAATATATCTAGTTCAACTCTGCTTAGGAAACTGACAAGAACAGTAGCTCCTATTCAGTCCAATATACTGTGCTTGCTGGGAACAGACACGAGTACTATTTGCACTGTGTATGGCATTCGGAGAGCAATAGTGACTCTTCTTACCAGAAAACAACTCTTGCTCGTAGGACCAAAAACTGCCTGTGACTCAACTCCATTTAGGACTGGGAAACAAACGCGAGCTCGCCTTACAAGAAACACACTCTGCTTTAGATAAAAGAGCACTCTTCTACTCTACTGTGTTTCCTATAGGGCCAGATCATTGAGCTTGCTCAGAACATAATAACTGTGCTTCCTCCACACACAGGCCATATCTAGTTCAACTCTGCTTAGGAAACTGACAAGAACAGTAGCTCCTGTTCAGTCTGATACACTGTACTTGCTAAGAGCAGACACGAGTGCTACTTGCACTTTGTATGGCAATTGGAGCACAATAGTGCCTCGTCTTACCAGAAAACAACCCTTGCTCATAGGACAAAAAACTGCATGTGATGCAACTCCGTTTAGGACTGGGAAACAAATGCTAGCTCGCCTTACATGAAACACTCTCTGCTTTTGAGAAAAGAGCACTCTTCTACTCTACTGTGTTTCCTATGGGGTCCAAACAGTGAGCTTGCTCAGAACAAAGAACTGTGCTTCCTACACACATGGACCATATCTAGTTCAACTCTGCTTAGGAAACTTATAAGAACAGTAGCTCCTCTTAAGTCCGATACACTGTACTTGCTGGGAACAGACGCGAGTGCTATTAGCACTGTGTATGGCAAAGGGAGCGCAATAGTGACTTTCCTTACCAGAAAACAACTCTTGCTCGTAGGACCACACAATGCATGTGATTCAACGCCATTTATGACTGGGAAACAAATGCTAGCTCGCCTTACAAGAAACACACTCTGCTTCTGAGGTAAGAGCACTCTTCTTCTCTACTGTGTTTCCTATGGGGTCCAAACAGTGAGCTTGCTCAGAACAAAAGAACTGTGCTTCCTACACACATCGACCATATCTAGTTCAACTCTGCTTAGGAAACTGACAAGAACAGTAGCTCCTCTTCAGTCCAATACACTGTACTTGCAGGGAAGAGACGCGAGTGCTATTTGCACTGTGTATGGCAATTGGAGCACAATAGTGACTCGTCTTACCAGAAAACAACTCTTGCTCGTAGGACAAAAAACTGCATGCGACACAACTCCATTTAGGCCTGGGAAACAAATGCTAGCTCGCCTTACAAGAAACACACTCTGCTTTAGAGAAAAGAGCACTCTTCAACTCTACTGTGTTTCCTATGGTGTCCGAACAGTGAGCTTTCTCAGAACAAATGAACAGTGCTTCCTACACACACAGCCATATCTAGTTCAATTCTGCTTAGGAACCTGACAAGAACAGTAGCTCCTCTTCAGTCCAATATACTGTACTGCTGAGAACAGACGCCAGTGCTATTTGTCCTGTGTATGGCAATGGCAGCACAATGGTGACTATTCTTATCATAAAACAACTCTTGCTCGTAGGACCAGAAACTGTATGTGATTCAACTCCATTTAGGACTTGGAAACAAACGCTAGCTCGCCTTACAAGAAACACAATCTGCTTTGAGAAAAGAGCACTCTTTTATTCTACTCTGTTTCCTATAGGGCCAGAACAGTGAGCTTGCTCAGAACAAAGAACTGTGCTTCCTACACACATGGACCATATCTAGTTCAACTCTGCTTAGGAGACTGACAAGAACAGTAGCTCCTCTTCAGTCCAATACACTGTACTTGCTGGGAACAGACGCCAGTGCTATTTGCACTGTGTATGCCAATGGGAGCGCAATAGTGACTTTCCTTACCAGAAAACAACTCTTGATCGTAGGACCAGAAACTGCATGTGATTCAACTCCGTTTAGGACTGGGAAACAAATGCTAGCTCGCCTTACATGAAACACTCTCTGCTTTTGAGAAAAGAGCACTCTTCTACTCTACTGTGTTTCCTATGGGGTCCAAACAGTGAGCTTGCTCAGAACTAAGAACTGTGCTTCCTACACACATGGACCATATCTAGTTCAACTCTGCTTAGGAAACTGACAAGAACAGTAGCTCCTCTTCAGTCCGATACACTGTACTTGCTGGGAACATACGCGAGTGCTATTTGCACTGTGTATGGCAAAGGGAGCACAATAGTGACTTTCCTTACCAGAAAACAACTCTTGCTCGTAGGACCAGAAACTGCATGTGATTCAACCCCATTTAGGACTGGGAAACAAATGATAGCTTGCCTTACAAAAAGCACACTCTGCTTTTGAGAAAAGAGCACTCTTCTACTCTACTGTGTTTCCTATGGGGTCCGAACAGTGAGCTTGCTCAGAACAAAAGAACTGTGCTTCCTACACACACGGCCATATCTAGTTCAATTCTGCTTAGGAACCTGACATGGACAGTAGTTCCTATTCAGTCCAATACACTGTACTTGCTGGGAACAGACGCGAGTGCTATTTGTCCTTTGTATGGCAATGGGAGCGCAATAGTGACTCTTCTTACCAGAAAACAACTCTTGCTCATAGGAATAGAAACTGCATGTGATTCAACCCCATTTAGGACTGGAAAACAAACGCCAGCTCGCCTTACAAGAAACACACTCTGCTTTTGAGAAAAGAGCACTCTTCTACGCCACTGTGTTTCCTATGGGGTCCAAACAGTGAGATTGCTCAGAACAAAAGAACTGTGCTTCCTACACACATGGACCATATCTATTTCAACTGTGCTTAGGAAACTGACAAGAACAGTAGCTCCTATTCAGTCCAATACACTGTGCTTGCTGAGAACAGACAAGAGTGCTATTTGCACTGTGTATGGCATTTGGAGCGCAATAGTGACTCTTCTTACCAGAAAACAACTCTTGCTCGTAGGACCAAAAACTGCCTGTGACTCAACTCCATTTAGGACTGGGAAACAAATGCGAGCTCGCCTTACAAGAAACACACTCTGCTTTAGAGAAAAGAGCACTCTTCTTCTCTACTGTGTTTCCTATAGGGCCAGAACAGTGAGCTTGCCTAGAACATAATAACTGTGCTTCCTTCACACACGGGCCATATCTAGTTCAACTCTGCTTAGGAAACTGACAAAAACAGTAGCTCCTCTTCATTCCGATACACTGTACTTGCTGAGAACAGACGCGAGTGCTACTTGCACTGTGTATGGCAATTGGAGCACAATAGTGACTCGTCTTACCAGAAAACAACTCTTGCTCGTAGGACAAAAAACTGCATGTGAGTCAACTCCATTTAGGACTGGGAAACAAACTTTAGCTCGCCTTACAAGAAACACACTCTCTTTTTGAGAAAAGAGCACTCTTCTACTCTACTGTGTTTCCTATAGGGCCAGAACAGTGAGCTTGCTCAGAACAAATGAACTGTGCTTCCTCAACACACGTGCCATATCTAGTTCAACTCTGCTTAGGAGACTGACAAGAACAGTAGCTCCTCTTCAGTCCAATACACTGTACTTCCTGGGAACAGACGCTAGGGCTATTTGCACTGTGTATGGCAATGAGAGCGCAATAGTGGCTTTCCTTACCAGAAAACAACTCTTGCTCGTAGGACCACACACTGCTTGTGATTCAACGCCATTTAGGACTGGGAAACAAATGCTAGCTCGCCTTACAAAAAACACACTCTGCTTCTGAGAAAAGAGCACTCTTCTACTCTACTGTGTTTCCTATGGGGTCCAAACAGTGAGCTTGCTCAGAACCAAAGAACTGTGCTTCCTACACACATCGACCATATCTAGTTCAACTCTGCTTAGGAAACTGACAAGAACAGTAGCTCCTCTTCAGTCCAATATACTGTACTTGCGCGGAAGAGACGTGAGTGCTATTTGCACTGTGTATGGCAATTGGAGCACAATAGTGACTCGTCTTACCAGAAAACAACTCTTGCTCGTAGGCAAAAAAACTGCATGTGACTCAACTCCATTTAGTTCTAGGAAACAAACGCTAGCTCGCCTTACAAGAAACACACTCTGCTTTAGAGAAAAGAGCACTCTTCTACTCTACTGTGTTTCCTATGGGGTCCGAAAAATGAGCTTTCTCAGAACAAAAGAACTGTGCTTCCTACACACACAGCCATATCTAGTTCAATTCTGCTTAGGAACCTGACAAAACAGTAGCTCCTCTTCAGTCCAATACACTGTACTGCTGGGAACAGACGCCAGTGCTATTTGTCCTGTGTATGGCAATGGCAGCGCAATAGTGACTATTCTTATCATAAAACAACTCTTGCTCATAGGACCAGAAACTGCATGTGATTCAACTCCGTTTAGGACTGGGAAACAAATGCTAGCTCGCCTTACATGAAGCACTCTCTGCTTCTGAGAAAAGAGCACTCTTCTACTCTACTGTGTTTCCTATGGGGTCCAAACAGTGAGCTTGCTCAGAACAAAGAACTGTGCTTCCTACACACATGGACCATATCTAGTTCAATTCTGCTTAGGAAACTTACAAGAACAGTAGCTCCTCTTCAGTCCGATACACTGTACTTGCTGGGAACAGACGCGAGTGCTATTTGCACTGTGTATGGCAATGGGAGAGCAATAGTGACTTTCCTTACCAGAAAACAACTCTTGCTCGTAGGACCAGAAACTGCATGTGATTCAACTCCATTTAGGACTGGGAAACAAACGCTAGCTCGCCTTACAAGAAACACACTCTTCTTTTGAGAAAAGAGCACTCTTCTACTCTACTGTGTTTCCTATGGGGTCCAAACAGTGAGCTTGCTCAGAACAAAAGAACTCTGCTTCCTACACACATGGAATATATCTAGTTCAACTCTGCTTAGGAAACTGACAAGAACAGTAGCTCCTATTCAGTCCAATATACTGTGCTTGCTGGGAACAGACACGAGTACTATTTGCACTGTGTATGGCATTCGGAGAGCAATAGTGACTCTTCTTACCAGAAAACAACTCTTGCTCGTAGGACCAAAAACTGCCTGTGACTCAACTCCATTTAGGACTGGGAAACAAACGCGAGCTCGCCTTACAAGAAACACACTCTGCTTTAGATAAAAGAGCACTCTTCTACTCTACTGTGTTTCCTATAGGGCCAGATCATTGAGCTTGCTCAGAACATAATAACTGTGCTTCCTCCACACACAGGCCATATCTAGTTCAACTCTGCTTAGGAAACTGACAAGAACAGTAGCTCCTGTTCAGTCTGATACACTGTACTTGCTAAGAGCAGACACGAGTGCTACTTGCACTTTGTATGGCAATTGGAGCACAATAGTGCCTCGTCTTACCAGAAAACAACCCTTGCTCATAGGACAAAAAACTGCATGTGATGCAACTCCGTTTAGGACTGGGAAACAAATGCTAGCTCGCCTTACATGAAACACTCTCTGCTTTTGAGAAAAGAGCACTCTTCTACTCTACTGTGTTTCCTATGGGGTCCAAACAGTGAGCTTGCTCAGAACAAAGAACTGTGCTTCCTACACACATGGACCATATCTAGTTCAACTCTGCTTAGGAAACTTATAAGAACAGTAGCTCCTCTTAAGTCCGATACACTGTACTTGCTGGGAACAGACGCGAGTGCTATTAGCACTGTGTATGGCAAAGGGAGCGCAATAGTGACTTTCCTTACCAGAAAACAACTCTTGCTCGTAGGACCACACAATGCATGTGATTCAACGCCATTTATGACTGGGAAACAAATGCTAGCTCGCCTTACAAGAAACACACTCTGCTTCTGAGGTAAGAGCACTCTTCTTCTCTACTGTGTTTCCTATGGGGTCCAAACAGTGAGCTTGCTCAGAACAAAAGAACTGTGCTTCCTACACACATCGACCATATCTAGTTCAACTCTGCTTAGGAAACTGACAAGAACAGTAGCTCCTCTTCAGTCCAATACACTGTACTTGCAGGGAAGAGACGCGAGTGCTATTTGCACTGTGTATGGCAATTGGAGCACAATAGTGACTCGTCTTACCAGAAAACAACTCTTGCTCGTAGGACAAAAAACTGCATGCGACACAACTCCATTTAGGCCTGGGAAACAAATGCTAGCTCGCCTTACAAGAAACACACTCTGCTTTAGAGAAAAGAGCACTCTTCAACTCTACTGTGTTTCCTATGGTGTCCGAACAGTGAGCTTTCTCAGAACAAATGAACAGTGCTTCCTACACACACAGCCATATCTAGTTCAATTCTGCTTAGGAACCTGACAAGAACAGTAGCTCCTCTTCAGTCCAATATACTGTACTGCTGAGAACAGACGCCAGTGCTATTTGTCCTGTGTATGGCAATGGCAGCACAATGGTGACTATTCTTATCATAAAACAACTCTTGCTCGTAGGACCAGAAACTGTATGTGATTCAACTCCATTTAGGACTTGGAAACAAATGCTAGCTCGCCTTACAAGAAACACAATCTGCTTTGAGAAAAGAGCACTCTTTTATTCTACTCTGTTTCCTATAGGGCCAGAACAGTGAGCTTGCTCAGAACAAAAGAACTGTGCTTCCTACACACGGGCCATATCTAGTTCAACTCTGCTTAGGAAACTGACAAGAACAGTAGCTCCACTTCAGTCCGATACACTGTACTTGCTGGGAACAGACGCGAGTGCTATAGGCACTGTGTATGGCAATGGGAGCGCAATAGTGACTTTCCTTACCAGAAAACAACTCTTGCTCGTAGGACCAGAAACTGCATGTGATTCAACTCCGTTTAGGACTGGGAACCAAATGCTAGCTCACCTTACATGAAACACTCTCTGCTTTTGAGAAAAGAGCACTCTTCTACTCTACTGTGTTTCCTATGGGGTCCAACAGTGAGCTTGCTCAGAACAAAGAACTGTGCTTCCTACACACATGGACCATAACTAGTTCAACTCTGCTTAGGAGACTGACAAGAACAGTAGCTCCTCTTCAGTCCAATACACTGTACTTGCTGGGAACAGACGCCAGTGCTATTTGCACTGTGTATGCCAATGGGAGCGCAATAGTGACTTTCCTTACCAGAAAACAACTCTTGATCGTAGGACCAGAAACTGCATGTGATTCAACTCTGTTTAGGACTGGGAAACAAATGCTAGCTCGCCTTACATGAAACACTCTCTGCTTTTGAGAAAAGAGCACTCTTCTACTCTACTGTGTTTCCTATGGGGTCCAAACAGTGAGCTTGCTCAGAACTAAGAACTGTGCTTCCTACACACATGGACCATATCTAGTTCAACTCTGCTTAGGAAACTGACAAGAACAGTAGCTCCTCTTCAGTCCGATACACTGTACTTGCTGGGAACATACGCGAGTGCTATTTGCACTGTGTATGGCAAAGGGAGCACAATAGTGACTTTCCTTACCAGAAAACAACTCTTGCTCGTAGGACCAGAAACTGCATGTGATTCAACCCCATTTAGGACTGGGAAACAAATGATAGCTTGCCTTACAAAAAACACACTCTGCTTTTGAGAATAGAGCACTCTTCTACTCTACTGTGTTTCCTATGGGGTCCGAACAGTGAGCTTGCTCAGAACAAAAGAACTGTGCTTCCTACACACACGGCCATATCTAGTTCAATTCTGCTTAGGAACCTGACATGGACAGTAGTTCCTATTCAGTCCAATACACTGTACTTGCTGGGAACAGACGCGAGTGCTATTTGTCCTTTGTATGTCAATGGGAGCGCAATAGTGACTCTTCTTACCAGAAAACAACTCTTGCTCATAGGAATAGAAACTGCATGTGATTCAACCCCATTTAGGACTGGAAAACAAACGCCAGCTCGCCTTACAAGAAACACACTCTGCTTTTGATAAAAGAGCACTCTTCTACGCCACTGTGTTTCCTATGGGGTCCAAACAGTGAGATTGCTCAGAACAAAAGAACTGTGCTTCCTACACACATGGACCATATCTATTTCAACTGTGCTTAGGAAACTGACAAGAACAGTAGCTCCTATTCAGTCCAATACACTGTGCTTGCTGAGAACAGACAAGAGTGCTATTTGCACTGTGTATGGCATTTGGAGCGCAATAGTGACTCTTCTTACCAGAAAACAACTCTTGCTCGTAGGACCAAAAACTGCCTGTGACTCAACTCCGTTTAGGACTGGGAAACAAATGCGAGCTCGCCTTACAAGAAACACACTCTGCTTTAGAGAAAAGAGCACTCTTCTTCTCTACTGTGTTTCCTATAGGGCCAGAACAGTGAGCTCGCCTAGAACATAATAACTGTGCTTCCTTCACACACGGGCCATATCTAGTTCAACTGTGCTTAGGAAACTGACAAGAACAGTAGCTCCTCTTCATTCCGATACACTGTACTTGCTGAGAACAGACGCGAGTGCTACTTGCACTGTGTATGGCAATTGGAGCACAATAGTGACTCGTCTTACCAGAAAACAACTCTTGCTCGTAGGACAAAAAACTGCATGTGACTCAACTCCATTTAGGACTGGGAAACAAACTTTAGCTCGCCTTACAAGAAACACACTCTCTTTTTGAGAAAAGAGCACTCTTCTACTCTACTGTGTTTCCAATAGGGCCAGAACAGTGAGCTTGCTCAGAACAAATGAACTGTGCTTCCTCGACACACGTGCCATATCTAGTTCAACTCTGCTTAGGAGACTGACAAGAACAGTAGCTCCTCTTCAGTCCAATACACTGTACTTCCTGGGAACAGACGCGAGTGCTATTTGCACTGTGTATGGCAATGAGAGCGCAATAGTGGCTTTCCTTACCAGAAAACAACTCTTGCTCGTAGGACCACACACTGCTTGTGATTCAACGCCATTTAGGACTGGGAAACAAATGCTAGCTCGCCTTACAAGAAACACACTCTGCTTCTGAGAAAAGAGCACTCTTCTACTCTACTGTGTTTCCTATGGGGTCCAAACAGTGAGCTTGCTCAGAACCAAAGAACTGTGCTTCCTACACACATCGACCATATCTAGTTCAACTCTGCTTAGGAAACTGACAAGAAGAGTAGCTCCTCTTCAGTCCAATATACTGTACTTGCGCGGAAGAGACGAGAGGGCTATTTGCACTGTGTATGGCAATTGGAGCACAATAGTGACTCGTCTTACCAGAAAACAACTCTTGCTCGTAGGCAAAAAAACTGCATGTGACTCAACTCCATTTAGTTCTAGGAAACAAACGCTAGCTCGCCTTACAAGAAACACACTCTGCTTTAGAGAAAAGAGCACTCTTCTACTCTACTGTGTTTCCTATGGGGTCCGAAAAATGAGCTTTCTCAGAACAAAAGAACTGTGCTTCCTACACACACAGCCATATCTAGTTCAATTCTGCTTAGGAACCTGACAAAACAGTAGCTCCTCTTCAGTCCAATACACTGTACTGCTGGGAACAGACGCCAGTGCTAATTGTCCTGTGTATGGCAATGGCAGCGCAATAGTGACTATTCTTATCATAAAACAACTCTTGCTCATAGGACCAGAAACTGCATGTGATTCAACTCCGTTTAGGACTGGGAAACAAATGCTAGCTCGCCTTACATGAAACACTCTCTGCTTCTGCGAAAAGAGCACTCTTCTACTCTACTGTGTTTCCTATGGGGTCCAAACAGTGAGCTTGCTCAGAACAAAGAACTGTGCTTCCTACACACATGGACCATATCTAGTTCAATTCTGCTTAGGAAACTGACAAGAACAGTAGCTCCTCTTCAGTCCGATACACTGTACTTGCTGGGAACAGACGCGAGTGCTATTTGCACTGTGTATGGCAATGGGAGAGCAATAGTGACTTTCCTTACCAGAAAACAACTCTTGCTCGTAGGACCAGAAACTGCATGTGATTCAACTCCATTTAGGACTGGGAAACAAACGCTAGCTCGCCTTACAAGAAACACACTCTTCTTTTGAGAAAAGAGCACTCTTCTTCTCTACTGTGTTTCCTATGGGGTCCAAACAGTGAGCTTGCTCAGAACAAAAGAACTCTGCTTCCTACACACATGGAATATATCTAGTTCAACTCTGCTTAGGAAACTGACAAGAACAGTAGCTCCTATTCAGTCCAATACACTGTGCTTGCTGGGAACAGACACGAGTACTATTTGCACTGTGTATGGCATTCGGAGAGCAATAGTGACTCTTCTTACCAGAAAACAACTCTTGCTCGTAGGACCAAAAACTGCCTGTGACTCAACTCCATTTAGGACTGGGAAACAAACGCGAGCTCGCCTTACAAGAAACACACTCTGCTTTAGATAAAAGAGCACTCTTCTACTCTACTGTGTTTCCTATAGGGCCAGATCATTGAGCTTGCTCAGAACATAATAACTGTTCTTCCTCCACACACAGGCCATATCTAGTTCAACTCTGCTTAGGAAACTGAGAAGAACAGTAGCTCCTGTTCAGTCTGATACACTGTACTTGCTAAGAGCAGACCCGAGTGCTACTTGCACTGTGTATGGCAATTGGAGCACAATAGTGCCTCATCTTACCAGAAAACAACTCTTGCTCATAGGACAAAAAACTGCATGTGATGCAACTCCGTTTAGGACTGGGAAACAAATGCTAGCTCGCCTTACATGAAACACTCTCTGCTTTTGAGAAAAGAGCACTCTTCTACTCTTCTGTGTTTCCTATGGGGTCCAAACAGTGAGCTTGCTCAGAACAAAGAACTGTGCTTCCTACACACATGGACCATATCTAGTTCAACTCTGCTTAGGAAACTTATAAGAACAGTAGCTCCTCTTAAGTCCGATACACCGTACTTGCTGGGAACAGACGTGAGTGCTATTAGCACTATGTATGGCAAAGGGAGCGCAATAGTGACTTTCCTTACCAGAAAACAACTCTTGCTCGTAGGACCACACACTGCATGTGATTCAACTCCATTTGAAACTGGGAAACAAATGCTAGCTCGCCTTACATGAAACACTCTCTGCTTTTGAGAAAAGAGCACTCTTCGACTCTACTGTGTTTCCTATGGGGTCCAAACAGTGAGCTTGCTCAGAACAAAAGAACTGTGCTTCCTACACACATGGACCATATCTAGTTCAACTCTGCTTAGGAAACTGACAAGAACAGTAGCTCCTCTTCAGTCCGATACACTGTACTTGCTGGGAACAGACGCGAGTGCTATTTGCACTGTGTATGGAAAAGGGAGCACAATAGTGACTTTCCTTAACAGAAAACAACTCTTGCTTATAGGACCAGAAACTGCATGGGATTCAACTCGGTTTAGGACTGGGAAACAGATGATAGCTTGCCTTACAAAAAACACACTCTGCTTTTGAGAAAAGAGCACTCTACTGTGTTTCCTATGGGGTCCGAACAGTGAGCTTTCTCAGAACAAAAGAACTGTGCTTCCTACACACACGGGCCATATCTAGTTCAACTCTGCTTAGGAAACTGACAAGAACATTAGCTCCTCTTCAGTCCGATACACTGTACTTGCTGAGAACAGACACGAGTACTACTTACACTGTGTATGGCAATTGGAGCACAATAGTGACTCGTCTTACCAGAAAACAACTCTTGCTCGTAGGACCAGAAACTGCATGTGATTCAACTCCATTTAGGACTGGGAAACAAATGCTAGCTCGCCTTTCAGGAAACACACTCTGTTTTTGAGAAAAGAGCACTCTTCTACTCTTCTGTGTTTCCTATGGGGTCCAAACAGTGAGCTTGCTCAGAACAAAAGAACTGTGCTTCCTACACACACAGGCCATATCTAGTTCAACTCTGCTTAGGAGACTGACAAGAACAGTAGCTCCTCTTCAGTCCGATGCACTGTACTTGCTGGGAACAGACGCGAGTGCTGTTTGCACTGTGTATGGCAATGGGAGCGCAATAGTGACTTTCCTACCAGAAAACAACTCTTGCTCGTAGGACCACAAACTGCATGTGATTCAACGCCATTTAGGACTGGGAAACAAACGCTCGCGCACCTTACAAGACACACACTCTGCTTTAGAGAAAAGAGCACTCTTCTACTCTACTGTGTTTCCTATGGGGTCCAAACAGTGAGCTTGCTCAGAACAAAAGAACTGTGCTTCCTACACACACGGACCATATGTAGTTCAACTCTGCTTAGGAAACTGACAAGAACAGTAGTTCCTATTCAGTCCAATACACTGTACTTGCTGGGAACAGACGCGAGTGCTATTTGTCCTGTGTATGGCAATGGGAGCGCAATAGTGACTTTCCTTACCAGAAAACAACTCTTGCTCGTAGGACCAGAACCTGCATGTGATTCAACTCCATTTAGGACTTGGAAACAAACGCTAGCTCGCCTTACAAGAAACACACTCTGCTTTAGAGAAAAGAGCACTCTTCTACTCTACTGTGTTTCCTATGGGGTGTCAAACAGTGAGCTTGCTCAGAACAAAAGAACTGTGCTTCCTACACACAAGGACCATATGTAGTTCAACTCTGCTTAGGAAACTGACAAGAACAGTAGCTCCTATTCAGTCCAATACACTGGCCTTGCTGGGAACAGACGCGAGTGCTATTTGCCCTGTTTATGGCAATGGGAGCAAAATAGTGACTTTCCTTACCAGAAAACAACTCTTGTTCGTAGGACCAGAAACTGCATGTGATTCAACTCCATTTAGGACTGCAAAACAAACGCTAGCTCGCCTTACAAGAAACACACTCTGCTTTTGAGAAAAGAGCACTCTTCTACTCTACTGTGTTTCCTATAGGGCCAGAACAGTGAGCTTGCTCAGAACATAAGAACTGTGCTTTCTACACACACGGTCCTTATCTAGTTCAACTCTGCTTAGGAAACTGACAAGAACAGTAGCTCCTCTTCAGTCCGATACACTGTACTTGCTGGGAACAGACGCGAGTGCTATTTGCACTGTGTATGGCAATGGGAGCGCAATAGTGACTTTCCGTACCAGAAAACAACTCTTGCTCATAGGACCAGAAACTGTATGTGATTCAACTCCATTTAGGACTGGGAAACAAACGCTAGCTCGCCTTACAAGAAACACACTCTGCTTTTGAGAAAAGAGCACTCTTCTACTCTACTGTGTTTCCTACGGGGTCCAAACAGTGAGCTTGCTCAGAACAAAAGAACTGTGCTTCCTACACACATGGTCATATCTAGTTCAATTCTGCTTAGGAAACTGACAAGAACAGTAGCTCCTCTTCAGTCCATTACACTGTACTTGCGGGGAAGAGACGCGAGTGCTGTTTGCACTGTGTATGGCAATTGGAGCACAATAGTGACTCGTCTTACCAGAAAACAACTCTTGCTCGTAGGACAAAAAACTGCATGTGACTCAACTCCATTTAGGTCTGGAAAACAAACGCTAGCTCACCTTACAAGAAACACACTCTGCTTTAGAGAAAAGAGCACTCTTCTACTCTACTGTGTTTCCTATGGGGTCCGAACAGTGAGCTTTCTCAGAACAAAAGAACTGTGCTTCCTACACACACAGCCATATCTAGTTCAATTCTGCTTAGGAACCTGACAAGAACAGTAGCTCCTCTTCAGTCCAATACACTGTACTGCTGGGAACAGACGCCAGTGCTATTTGTCCTGTGTATGGCAATGGCAGCACAATAGTGACTATTCTTATCATAAAACAACTCTTGCTCGTAAGACCAGAAACTGTATGTGATTCAACTCCATTTAGGAGTGGGAAACAAACGCTTGCTCGCCTTACAAGAAACACAATCTGCTTTAGAGAAAAGAGCACTCTTCTATTCTACTGTGTTTCCTATAGGGCCAGAACAGTGAGCTTGCTCAGAACAAAAGAACTGTGCTTCCTACACACGGGCCATATCTAGTTCAACTCTGCTTAGGAAACTGACAAGAACAGTAGCTCCTCTTCAGTCCGATACACTGTACTTGCTGAAAACAGACGCGAGTGCAACTTGCACTGTGTATGGCAATTGGAGCACAATAGTGACTTGTCTTACCAGAAAACAACTCTTGCTCGTAGCACAAAAAACTGCATGAGACTCAACTCCATTTAGGACTGGGAAACAAACTCTAGCTCGCCTTACAAGAAACACACTCTGTTTTTGAGAAAAGAGCACTCTTCTACTCTACTGTGTTTCCTATAGGGCCAGAACAGTGAGCTTGCTCAGAACAAATGAACTGTGCTTCCTAGACACACGGGCCATATCTAGTTCAACTCTGCTTAGGTGACTGACAAGAACAGTAGCTCCTCTTCAGTCCAATACACTGTACTTGCTGGGAACAGACGTGAGTGCTATTTGCACTGTGTATGGCAATGAGAGCGCAATAGTGGCTTTCCTTACCAGAAAACAACTCTTGCTCGTAGGACCACACACTGCATGTGATTCAACGCCATTTAGGACTGGGAAACAAATGCTAGCTCGCCTTACAAGAAACACACTCTGCTTCTGAGAAAAGAGCACTCTTCTACTCTACTGTGTTTCCTATGGTGTCCAAACAGTAAGCTTGCTCAGAACAAAAGAACTGTGCTTCCTACACACATCGACCATATCTAGTTCAACTCTGCTTACGAAACTGACAAGAACAGTAGCTCCTCTTCAGTCCAATACACTGTACTTGCGGGGAAGAGACGCGAGTGCTATTCGCACTGTGTATGGCAATTGGAGCACAATAGTGACTCGTCTTACCAGAAAACAACTCTTGCTAGTAGGACAAAAAACTGCATGTGACTCAACTCCATTTAGGTCTGGGAAACAAACGCTAGCTCACCTTATAAGAAACACACTGTGCTTTTGAGAAAAGAGCACTCTTCTACTCTACTGTGTTTCCTATGGGGTCCAAACAGTGAGCTTTCTCAGAACAAAAGAACTGTGCTTCCTACACACACAGCCATATCTAGTTCAATTCTGCTTAGGAACCTGACAAGAACAGTAGCTCCTCTTCAGTCCAATACACTGTACTGCTGGGAACAGAAGCCAGTGCTATTTGTCCTGTGTATGGCAATGGCAGCGCAATAGTGACTACTCTTATCATAAAACAACTCTTGCTCGTAGGACCAGAAACTGCATGTGATTCAACTCCATTTAGAACTGGGAAACAAACGCTAGCTCGCCTTACAAGAAACACAATCTGCTTTAGAGAAAACAGCACTCTTCTACTCTACTGTGTTTCCTATAGGGCCAGAACAGTGAGCTTGCTCAGAACAAAAAACTGTGCTTCCTACACACGGGCCATATCTAGTTCAACTCTGCTTAGGAAACTGACAAGAACAGTAGCTCCTCTTCAGTCCGATACACTGTACTTGCTGAGAACAGAAGCGAGTGCTATTTGCACTGTGTATGGCAATTGGAGCACAATAGTGACTTTCCTTACCAGAAAACAACTCTTGTTCATAGGACCAGAAACTGCATGTGATTCAACTCCATTTAGGACTGCAAAACAAACGCTAGCTTGCCTTACAAGAAACACACTCTGCTTTTGAGAAAAGAGCACTCTTCTACTCTACTGTGTTTCCTATAGGGCCAGAACAGTGAGCTTGCTCAGAACATAAGAACTGTGCTTTCTACACACACGGTCCTTATCTAGTTCAACTCTGCTTAGGAAACTGACAAGAACAGTAGCTCCTCTTCAGTCCGATACACTGTACTTGCTGGGAACAGATGCGAGTGCTATTTGCACTGTGTATGGCAATGGGAGCGCAATAGTGACTTTCCTTACCAGAAAACAACTCTTGCTCGTAGGACCAGAAACTGCATGTGATTCAACTCCATTTAGGACTGGGAAACAAATGCTAGCTCGCCTTACAAGAAACACACTCTGATTTTGAGAAAAGAGCACTCTTCTACTCTACTGTGTTTCCTATGGGGTCCAAACAGTGAGCTTACTCAGAACAAAAGAACTGTGCTTCCTACACACATGGCCATATCTAGTTCAATTCTGCTTAGGAAACTGACAAGAACAGTAGCTCCTCTTCAGTCCATTACACTGTACTTGCGGGGAAGAGACGCGAGTGCTGTTTGCACTGTGTATGGCAATTGGAGCACAATAGTGACTCGTCTTACCAGAAAACAACTCTTGCTCGTAGGACAAAAAACTGCATGTGACTCAACTCCATTTAGGTCTGGAAAACAAACGCTAGCTCACCTTACAAGAAACACACTCTGCTTTAGAGAAAAGAGCACTCTTCTACTCTACTGTGTTTCCTATGGGGTCCGAACAGTGAGCTTTCTCAGAACAAAAGAACTGTGCTTCCTACACACACAGCCATATCTAGTTCAATTCTGCTTAGGAACCTGACAAGAACAGTAGCTCCTCTTCAGTCCAATACACTGTACTGCTGGGAACAGACGCCAGTGCTATTTGTCCTGTGTATGGCAATGGCAGCACAATAGTGACTATTCTTATCATAAAACAACTCTTGCTCGTAAGACCAGAAACTGTATGTGATTCAACTCCATTTAGGAGTGGGAAACAAACGCTTGCTCGCCTT
This sequence comes from Peromyscus eremicus, assembly GCF_949786415.1. Classification (NCBI taxonomy): domain Eukaryota; kingdom Metazoa; phylum Chordata; class Mammalia; order Rodentia; family Cricetidae; genus Peromyscus; species Peromyscus eremicus. Next base: position 22,293 of record NW_026737950.1, read on the forward strand.
ACAAGAAACACAATCTGCTTTAGAGAAAAGAGCACTCTTCTATTCTACTGTGTTTCCTATAGGGCCAGAACAGTGAGCTTGCTCAGAACAAAAGAACTGTGCTTCCTACACACGGGCCATATCTAGTTCAACTCTGCTTAGGAAACTGACAAGAACAGTAGCTCCTCTTCAGTCCGATACACTGTACTTGCTGAGAACAGACGCGAGTGCTACTTGCACTGTGTATGGCAATTGGAGCACAATAGTGACTCGTCTTACCAGAAAACAACTCTTGCTCGTAGCACAAAAAACTGCATGTGACTCAACTCCATTTAGGACTGGGAAACAAACTCTAGCTCGCCTTACAAGAAACACACTCTGTTTTTGAGAAAAGAGCACTCTTCTACTCTACTGTGTTTCCTATAGGGCCAGAACAGTGAGCTTGCTCAGAACAAATGAACTGTGCTTCCTAGACACACGGGCCATATCTAGTTCAACTCTGCTTAGGTGACTGACAAGAACAGTAGCTCCTCTTCAGTCCAATACACTGTACTTGCTGGGAACAGACGTGAGTGCTATTTGCACTGTGTATGGCAATGAGAGCGCAATAGTGGCTTTCCTTACCAGAAAACAACTCTTGCTCGTAGGACCACACACTGCATGTGATTCAACGCCATTTAGGACTGGGAAACAAATGCTAGCTCGCCTTACAAGAAACGCACTCTGCTTCTGAGAAAAGAGCACTCTTCTACTCTACTGTGTTTCCTATGGTGTCCAAACAGTAAGCTTGCTCAGAACAAAAGAACTGTGCTTTCTACACACATCGACCATATCTAGTTCAACTCTGCTTACGAAACTGACAAGAACAGTAGCTCCTCTTCAGTCCAATACACTGTACTTGCGGGGAAGAGACGCGAGTGCTATTTGCACTGTGTATGGCAATTGGAGCACAATAGTGACTCGTCTTACCAGAAAACAACTCTTGCTCGTAGGACAAAAAACTGCATGTGACTCAACTCCATTTAGGTCTGGGAAACAAACGCTAGCTCACCTTATAAGAAACACACTCTGCTTTTGAGAAAAGAGCACTCTTCTACTCTACTGTGTTTCCTATGGGGTCCAAACAGTGAGCTTTCTCAGAACAAAAGAACTGTGCTTCCTACACACACAGCCATATCTAGTTCAATTCTGCTTAGGAACCTGACAAGAACAGTAGCTCCTCTTCAGTCCAATACACTGTACTGCTGGGAACAGAAGCCAGTGCTATTTGTCCTGTGTATGGCAATGGCAGCGCAATAGTGACTACTCTTATCATAAAACAACTCTTGCTCGTAGGACCAGAAACTGCATGTGATTCAACTCCATTTAGAACTGGGAAACAAACGCTAGCTCGCCTTACAAGAAACACAATCTGCTTTAAAGAAAACAGCACTCTTCTACTCTACTGTGTTTCCTATAGGGCCAGAACAGTGAGCTTGCTCAGAACAAAAAACTGTGCTTCCTACACACGGGCCATATCTAGTTCAAATCTGCTTAGGAAACTGACAAGAACAGTAGCTCCTCTTCAGTCCGATACACTGTACTTGCTGGGAACAGACGCGAGTGCTATTTGCACTGTGTATGGCAATTGGAGCACAATAGTGACTTTCCTTACCAGAAAACAACTCTTGTTCATAGGACGAGAAACTGCATGTGATTCAACTCCATTTAGGACTGCAAAACAAACGCTAGCTTGCCTTACAAGAAACACACTCTGCTTTTGAGAAAAGAGCACTCTTCTACTCTACTGTGTTTCCTATAGGGCCAGAACAGTGAGCTTTCTCAGAACATAATAACTGTGCCTCCTACATACACGGGCCATATCTAGTTCAACTCTGCTTAGGAAACTGACAAAAACAGTAGCTCCTCTTCAGTCCGATACACTGTACTTGCTGAGAACAGACGCGAGTGCTACTTGCACTGTGTATGGCAATTGGAGCACAATAGTGACTCGTCTTACCAGAAAACAACTCTTGCTGGTAGCACAAAAAACTGCATGTGACTCAACTCCATTTAGGACTGGGAAACAAACTCTAGCTCGCCTTACAAGAAACACAATCTGCTTTAGAGAAAAGAACACTCTTCTATTCTACTGTGTTTCCTATAGGGCCAGAACAGTGAGCATGCTCAGAACAAAAGAACTGTGCTTCCTACACACGGGCCATATCTAGTTCATCTCTGCTTAGGAAACTGACAAGAACAGTAGCTCCTCTTCAGTCCGATACACTGTACTTGCTGGGAACAGACGCGAGTGCTATTTGCACTGTGTATGGCAATGGGAGCGCAATAGTGACTTTCCTTACCAGAAAAAAACTCTTGTTTGTAGGACCAGAAACTGCATGTGATTCAACTCCGTTTAGGACTGGGAAACAAATGCTAGCTCGCCTTACATGAAACACTCTCTGCTTTTGAGAAAAGAGCACTCTTCTACTCTACTCTGTTTCCTATGGGGTCCAAACAGTGACCTTGCTCAGAACAAAGAACTGTGCTTCCTACACACATGGACCATATCTAGTTCAACTCTGCTTAGGAACCTGACAAGAACAGTAGATCCTCTTCAGTCCTATACACTGTACATGCTGCGAACAGACGCCAGTGCTATTTGTCCTGTGTATGGCAATGGAAGCACAATAGTGACTCGTCTTACCATAAAACAACTCTTACTCGTAGGACAGAAACTGCATGTGATTCCACTCCATTTAGGACTGGGAAACAAACGCTAGCTCGCCTTACAAGAAACACACTCTGCTTTAGAAAAAAGAGCACTCTTCTACTCTACTCTGTTTCCTATGGGGTCCAAACAGTGAGCTTGCTCAGAACATAAGAACTGTGCTTCCTACACACAAGGACCATATGTAGTTCAACTCTGTTTAGGAAACTGACAAGAACAGTAGCTCCTATTCAGTCCAATACACTGTGCTTGCTGGGAACAGACGCGAGTGCTATTTGCACTGTGTATGGCATTTGGAGCGCAATAGTGACTCTTCTTACCAGAAAACAACTCTTGTTCGTAGGACCAAAAACTGCCTGTGACTCAACTCCATTTAGGACTGGGAAACAAACGCGAGCTTGCCTTACAAGAAACACACTCTGCTTTAGAGAAAAGAGCACTCTTCTACTCTACTGTGTTTCCTATAGGGCCAGAACATTGAGCTTGCTCAGAATATAATAACTGTGCTTCCTACACACACAGGCCATATCTAGTTCAACTCTGCTTAGGAAACTGACAAGAACAGTAGCTCCTCTTCAGTCTGATACATTGTACTTGCTGAGAGCAGACGCGAGTGCTACTTGCACTGTGCATGGCAATTGGAGCACAATAGTGACTCGTCTTACCAAAAAACAACTTTTGCTCATAGGACAAAAAACTACATGTTACTCAACTCCATTTAGGACTGGGAAACAAACGCTAGCTCGCTTACAAGAAACACACTCTGCTTATGAGAAAAGGGCACTCTTCTACTCTACTGTGTTTCCTATAGGGCCAGAACAGTTAGCTTGCTCAGAACAAATGAACTGTGCTTCCTAGACACACGGGCCATATCTAGTTCAACTCTGCTTAGGAGACTGACAAGAACAGTAGCTCCTCTTCAGTCCTATATACTGTACTTGCTGGAAACAGACGCGAGTGCTATTTGCACTGTGTATGGCAAAGAGAGTGTAATAGTTGTTTCCTTACCAGAAAACAACTCTTGCTCGTAGGACCACACACTGCATGTGATTCAACGCCATTTAGGACTGGGAAACAAATGTTAGCTCGCCTTACAAGAAACACACTCTGCTTTTGAGAAAAGAGCAATCTTCTACTCTACTGTATTTCTTATAGGGCCAGAACAGTGAGCTTGCTCAGAACATAAGAACTGTGCTTTCTACACACACGGTCCTTATCTAGTTCAACTCTGCTAAGTAAACTGACAAGAACAGTAGCTCCTCTTCAGTCCGATACACTGTACTTGCTGGGAACAGACGCGAGAGCTATTTGCACTGTGTATGGCAAAGGGAGCGCAATAGTGACTTTCCTTACCAGAAATCAACTCTTGCTCGTAGGACCACACACTGCATGTGATTTAACTCATTTAAGACTGGGAAACAAATGCTAGCTCGTCTTACAAGAAACTCACTCTGCTTCTGAGAAAAAAGCACTCTTCTACTCTACTGTGTTTCCTATGGGGTCCAAACAGTGAGCTTGCTCAGAACAAAAGAACTGTGCTTCCTATACACATCGTCCATATCTAGTTCAACTCTGCTTAGGAAACTGACAAGAAGAGTAGCTCCTCTTCAGTCCAATACACTGTACTTGCTGGGAACAGACGCGAGTGCTATTTGCACTGTGTATGGCAATTGGAGCACAATAGTGATTCGACTTACCAAAAAACAACTCTTGCTCGTAGGACAAAAAACTGCATGTGACTCAACTCCATTTAGGTCTGGGAAACAAACGCTAGCTCACCTTACAAGAAACACACTCTGCTTTAGAGAAAAGAGCACTCTTCTACTCTACTGTGTTTCCTATGGAGTCCGAACAGTGAGCTTTCTCAGAACAAAAGAACTGTGCTTCCTACACACACAGCCATATCTAGTTCAATTTTGCTTAGGAACCAGACAAGAACAGTAGCTCCTCTTCAGTCCAATACACTGTACTGCTGGGAACAGACGCGAGTGCTATTTGCACTGTGTATGGCAAAGGGAGCACAATAGTGACTTTCCTTACCAGAAAACAACTCTTGCTCGTAGGACCAGAAACTGCATGTGATTCAACTCCATTTAAGACTGGGAAAAAAATGATAGCTTGCCTTACAAAAAAAACAATCTGCTTTTGAGAAAAGAGCACTCTTCTACTCTACTGTGTTTCCTATGGGTTCCGAACAGTGAGCTTGCTCAGAACAAAAGAACTGTGCTTCCTACACACACGGCCATATCTAGTTCAATTCTGCTTAGGAACCTGACAAGAACAGTAGATCCTCTTCAGTCCAATACACTGTACTTGCTGCGAACAGACGCCAGTGCTACTTGTCCTGTGTATGGCAATGGCAGAACAATAGTGTCTATTCTTACCATAAAACAACTCTTGCTCGTAGGACAGAAACTGCATGTGATTCCACTCCATTTAGGACTGGGAAACAAACGCTAGCTCGCCTTACAAGAAACACACTCTGCTTTAGAGAAAAGAGCACTCTTCTACTCTACTGTGTTTCCTATGGGGTCCAAAGAGTGAGCTTGCTCAGAACAAAAGAACTGTGCTTCCTATACACAAGGACCATATGTAGTTCAACTCTGCTTAGGAAACTGACAAGAACAGTAGCTCCTATTCAGTCCAATACACTGTACTTGCTGGGAAAAGACGCGAGTGCTATTTGCCCTGTGTATGGCAATGGGAGCGCAATAGTGACTTTCCTTACCAGAAAACAACTCTTGTTCGTAGGACCAGAAACTGCATGTGATTCAACACCATTTAGGACTAGGAAACAAACGCTAGCTCGCCTTACAAGAAACACACTCTGCTTTTGAGAAAAGAGCACTCTTCTACTCTACTGTGTTTCCTATAGGGCCAGAACAGTGAGCTTGCTCAGAACATAAGAACTGTGCTTTCTGCACAAACGGTCCTTATCTAGTTCAACTCTGCTTAGGAAACTGACAAGAACAGTAGCTCCTCTTCAGTCCGATACACTGTACTTGCTGGGAACAGACGCCAGTGCTATTTGCACTGTGTATTGCAATGGGAGCGCAATAGTGACTTTCCTTACCAGAAAACAACTCTTGCTCGTAGGACCAGAAACTGCATGTGATTCAACTCTGTTTAGGACTGGGAAACAAATGCTAGCTCGCCTTACATGAAACACTCTGCTTTTGAGAAAAGAGTACTCTTCTTCTCTACTATGTTTCCTATGGGGTCCAAACAGTGAGCTTGCTCAGAACAAAGAACTGTGCTTCCTACACACATGGACCATATGTAGTTCAACTCTGCTTAGGAAACTGACAAGAACTGTAGCTCCTATTTAGTCCGATATACTGTACTTGCTGGGAACAGACGTGAGTGCTATTTGCACTGTGTATGGCAAAGGGAGCGCAATAGTGACTTTCCTTACCAGAAAACAACTCTTGCTCGTAGGACCACACACTGCATGTGATTCAACTCCATTTAGGACTAGGAAACAAATGCTAGCTCGCCTTACAAGAAACATGCTCTGCTTCTGAGAAAAGAGCACTCTTCTACTCTACTGTGTTTCCTATGGGGTCCAAACAGTGAGCTTGCTCAGAACAAAAGAACTGTGCTTCCTACACACATCGACCATATCTAGTTCAACTCTGCTTAGGAAACTGACAAGAACAGTAGCTCCTCTTCAGTCCAATACACTGTACTTGCGGGGAAGAGACGCGAGTGCTATTTGCACTGTGTATGGCAATTGGAGCACAATAGTGACTCGTCTTACCAGAAAACAACTCTTGCTCATAGGGCAAAAAAATGCATGTGACTCAACTCCATTTAGGTCTGGGAAACAAACGCTAGCTCGCCTTACAAGAAAAACACTCTGCTTTAGAGAAAAGAGCACTCTTCTACTCTGTGTGTTTCCTATGGGGTCCGAACAGTGAGCTCTCTCAGAACAAAAGAACTGTGCTTCCTACACACACAGCGATATCTAGTTCAATTCTGCTTAGGAACCTGACAAGAACAGTAGCTCCTCTTCAGTC
>NW_026737951.1:0-29000 GCF_949786415.1 Peromyscus eremicus
TGCATGTGATTCAACTCCATTTAGGACTGGGAAACAAACGCTAGCTCGCCTTACAAGAAACACACTCTGCTTTTGAGAAAAGAGCACTCTTCTACTCTACTGTGCTTTTTATAGGGCCAGTACAATGAGCTTGCTCAGAACAATGAACTGTGCTGACTACACACACAGGCCATATCTATTTCAATTCTGCTTAGGAAACTGACAAGAACAGTAGATCCTCTTCAGTCCAATGCAGTGTACTTGCTGGGAACAGACGCCAGTGCTATTTGCCCTGTGTATGACAATGGGAGCACAATAGTGACTCTTCTTACAAGAAAACAACTCTTGCTCATAGGACCGAAAACTGCATGTGATTCAACTCCATTTCTGACTGGGAAACAAACGCTAGCTCACCTTACAAGAAACACACTCTGCTTTTGAGAAAAAGGCACTCTTCTATTCTACTGTGTTTCCTATGGGGTCCAAACAGTGAGCTTGCTCAGAACAAAAGAACTGTGCTTCCTACACACACGGCCATATCTAGTTCAATTCTGCTTAGGAAACTGACAAGAACAGTAGCTCCTTTTCAGTCCAATACACTGTACTTGCTGGGAACAGACGCGTGTGGTATTTGCACTGTGTATGGCAATGGGAGCGCAATAGTGAATCTTCTTATCAGAAAACAACTCTTGCTCGTAGGACCAGAAACTGCATGGGATTCAACTCCATTTCTGTCTGGGAAACAAACACTAGCTTTCCTTACAAGAAACACACTCTACTTTTGAGAAAAGAGCACTCTTCTACTCTACTGTGTTTCCTATGGGGTCTGAACAGTGAGCTTGCTCAGAACAAAACAACTGTGCTGACTACACACACGGGCCATATCTATTTCAATTCTGCTTAGGTAACTGACAAGAACAGTAGATCCTCTTCAGTCCAATACACTGTACTTGCTGGGAACAGACGCCAGTGATATTTGCCCTGTGTATGACAAGGGAGCGCAATAGTGAATCTTCTTACCAGAAAACAACTCTTGCTCTTAGGACCCGAAACTGCATGTGATTCAACTCCATTTAGGACTGTGAAACAAACGCTAGCTCGCCTTACAAGAAACACAATCTGCTTTTGAGAAAAGAGCACTCTTCTACTCTATTGTGTTTTCTATGGGGTCCGAACAGTGAGCTTGCTCAGAACAAAAGAACTGTGGTTCCCACACACAGGGGCCATATCTAGTTCAACTCTGCTTAGGAAACTGACAAGAACAGTAGCTCCTCGTCAGTCCAATACACTGTACTTGCTGGGAACAGACGCGAGTGCTATTTGCACTGTGTATGGCAATCGGAGCTCAATAGTGACTCTTTTGCCAGAAAACAACTCTTGCTCGTAGGACTAGAAGCTGCATGGGATTCAACTCCATGTAGGTCTGGGAAACAAACGCTAGCTCGACTTACAAGAAACACACTCTGCTTTTGAGAAAAGAGTACTCTTCTACTCTACTGTTTTTCCTAAGGGATCCGAACAGTGAACTAGCTCAGAACAAAAGAACTTTGCTTCCTACACACACGGGCCATATCTAGTTCAACTCTGCTTAGGAAACTGACAAGAACAGTAGCTCCTCTTCAGTCCAATACACTGTACTTGCTGAGAACAGACGCGAGTGCTATGTGCACTGTGTATGGCAATGGGAGCTCAATAGTGACTCTTCTTAACAGAAAACAACTCTTGCTAGTAGGATCAGAAACTGCATGGCATTCAACTCCATTTCTGACTGGGAAACAAACACTAGCTCGCCTTACAAGAAACACACTCTGCTTTTGAGAAAAGAGCACTCTTCTACTCTACTGTGTTTCCTAATTGTTCCGAACAGTGAGCTTGCTCAGAACAAAAGAACTGTGCTTTGTACACACACGGGCCATATCTAGTTCAACTCTGCTTAGGAAACTGACAAGAACAGTAGATCCTCTTCAGTCCAATACACAGTACTTGCTGGAAGCAGACGCGTGTGGTATTTCCACAGTGTATGGCAACGGAAGCGCAATAGTGACTTTACTTACCAGAAAAAAACTCCTGCTCCTAGGACCAGAAACTGCATGGGATTCAACTCCATTTCTGACTGGGAAACAAACACTAGATTGCCTTACAAGAAACACACTCTGCTTTTGAGAAAAGAGCGCTCTTCTACTCTACAGTGTTTCCTATAGGGCCAGAACAGTGAGCTTGCTCAGAACAAAAGAACTGTGCTTCCTACACACACGGGCAATATCTAGTTCAACTCTGCTTAGGAAACTGACAAGAACAGTAGATCCTCTTCAGTCCAATACACTGTACTTGCTGGGAACAGACCTCAGTGCTATTTGCCCTTTGTGACAATGGGAGCACAATAGTGACTCTTCTTACAAGAAAACAACTCTTGCTCATAGGACCACAAACTGCATGGGATTCAACTCCATTTCTGACTGGGAAACAAACGCTAGCTCGCCTTACAAGAAAAACACTCTGCTTTTGAGAAAAGAGCACTCTTCTACTCTACTGTGTTTCCTATAGGGCCAGAACAGTGAGCTTGCTCAGAACAAAAAAACTGTGCTTCCTACACACACGGATGATATCTAGTTCAACTCTGCTTAGGAACCTTACAAGAACAGTAGATCCTCTTCAGTCCAATACACTGTACTCGCTGTGAACAGTCGCGAGTGCTATTTGCACTGTTTATGGCAATGGGAGCGCAATAGCCTATCCTTACCAGAAAACAACTCTTGCTCTTAGGACCGAAAACTGCATGTGATTCAACTCCATTTAGAACTGGGAAATGAACGCTAGCTCGCCTTTCAAGAAACACACTCTGCTTTTGAGAAAAGAGCACTCTTCTGCTCTACTGTGTTTCCTATGTGGTCCAAACAGTGAGCTTGCTCAGAACAAAAGAACTGTGCTTCCTACACACACGGCCATATCTAGTTCAATTCTGCTTAGGAAACTGACAAGAACAGTAGCTCCTCTTCAGTCCAATAAACTGTACTTGCTGGGAACAGACGCATGTGCTATTTGCACTGTGTATGGCAATGGGAGCGCAATAGTGACTCTTCTTATCAGAAAACAACTCTTGCTCTTAGGACCAGAAACTGCATGGGATTCAACTCCATTTCTGTCTGGGAAACAAACACTGGCTTTCCTTACAAGAAACACACTCTGCTTTTGAGAAAAGAGCACTCTTCTACTCTACTGTGTTTCCTATGGGGTCTGAACAGTGAGCTTGCTCAGAACAAAAGAACTGTGCTTCCTACACACACGGGCAATAACTAATTCAACTCTGCTTAGGAAACTGACAAGAACAGTAGCTCCTCTTCAGTCCAATACACTGTACTTGCTGGGAACAGACGCGAGTGCTATTTGCTCTGTGTTTGGCAATGGGAGCGCAATAGTGACTTTCCTTACCAGAAAACAACTCTTGCTCGTAGGACAAAAACTGCATGTGATTCAACTCCATTTAGGACTGAGAAACAAACGCTAGCTCGCCTTACAAGAAACACACTCTGCCTTTGAGAAAAGAGCACTCTTCTACTCTACTGTGTTTCTTATAGTGCCAGAACAGTGAGCTTGCTCAGAACAACTGAATGGTGCGTCCTACAAAAGGACCATATCTAGTTCAACTCTGCTTAGGAACCTGACAAGAACAGTAGATCCTCTTCACTCCAATACACTGTACATGCTGGGAACAGACGCCATTGCTATTTGCCCTGTGTATGACAATGGGAGCGCAATTGTGACTCCTCTTACCAGAAAAAACTCTTGCTCGTAGGACCCGAAACTGCATGTGATTCAACTCCATTTAGGACTGGGAAAAAAACACTAGCTCGCTTTACAAGAAACACACTCTGCTTTTGAGAAAAGAGCACTCTTCTACTCTACTGTGTTTCCTATGAGGTCTGAACAGTGATCTTGCTCAGAACAAAAGAACTGTGCTTCCTACACACACGGGCCATATCTAGTTGAATTCTGCTTAGAAAACTGACAAGAACAGTAGATCCTCTTCAGTCCAATACACTGTACTTGCTGGGAACAGACGCCAGTTTTATTTGCCCTGTATATGACAATGGGAGCACAATAGTGACTCTTCTTACCAGAAAACAGCTCTTGCTTGTAGCACCAGAAACTGCATGTGATTCAATTCCATTTAGGACTGGGAAACAAATGCTAGCGAGCCTTACAAGAAACACACTCTGCTTTTGAGAAAAGAGCATTCTTCTACTTTCCTGTGTTTCCTATAGGGCCAGAACAGTGAGCTTGCTCAGAACAAAAGAACTGTGCTTCCTACACACACGGGCCATATCTAGTTGAATTCTGCTTAGAAAACTGACAAGAACAGTAGATCCTCTTCAGTCCAATACACTGTACTTGCTGAGAACAGACGCGAGTGCTATGTGCACTGTGTATGGCAATGGGAGCTCAATAGTGACTCTTCTTAACAGAAAACAACTCTTGCTAGTAGGACCAGAAACTGCATGGCATTCAACTCCATTTCTGACTGGGATACAAACACTAGCTCGCCTTACAAGAAACACACTCTGCTTTTGAGAAAAGAGCACTCTTCTACTCTACTGTGTTTCCTAATTGTTCCGAACAGTGAGCTTGCTCAGAACAAAAGAACTGTGCTTTGTACACACACGGGCCATATCTAGTTCAACTCTGCTTATGAAACTGACAAGAACAGTAGATCCTCTTCAGTTCAATACACGGTACTTGCTGGAAGCAGACGCGTGTGGTATTTGTACAGTGTATGGCAATGGAAGCACAATAGTGACTTTCCTTACCAGAAAAAAACTCTTGCTCCTAGGACCAGAAACTGCATGGGATTCAACTCCATTTCTGACTGGGAAACAAACACTAGCTTGCCTTACAAGAAACACACTCTGCTTTTGAGAAAATAGCGCTCTTCTACTCTACAGTGTTTCCTATAGGGACAGAACAGTGAGCTTGCTCAGAACAAAAGAACTGTGCTTCCTATACACACGGGCCATATCTAGTTGAATTCTGCTTAGAAAACTGACAAGAACAGTAGATCCTCTTCAGTCCAATACACTGTACTTGCTGGGAACAGACCTCAGTGCTATTTGCCCTGTGTATGACAATGGGAGCACAATAGTGACTCTTCTTACAAGAAAACAACTCTTGCTCATAGGACCACAAACTGCATGTGATTCAACTCCATTTCTGACTGGGAAACAAACGCTAGCTCGCCTTACAAGAAAAACACTCTGCTTTTGAGAAAAGAGCACTCTTCTACTCTACTGTGTTTCCTATAGGGCCAGAACAGTGAGCTTGCTCAGAACAAAAAAACTGTGCTTCCTACACACACGGACGATATCTAGTTCAACTCTGCTTAGGAACCTGACAAGAACAGTAGATCCTCCTTATTCCAATACACTGTAGTCGCTGTGAACAGACGCGAGTGCTATTTGCACTGTGTATGGCAATGGGAGCGCAATAGCCTATCCTTACCAGAAAACAACTCTTGCTCATAGGACCGAAAACTGCATGTGATTCAACTCCATTTAGAACTGGGAAATGAACGCTAGCTCGCCTTACAAGAAACACACTCTGCTTTTGAGAAAAGAGCACTCTTCTACTCTACTGTGTTTCCTATGTGGTCCAAACAGTGAGCTTGCTCAGAACAAAAGAACTGCGCTTCCTACACACACGGCCATATCTAGTTCAATTCTGTTTAGGAAAGTGACAAGAACAGTAGCTCCTCTTCAGTCCAATACACTGTACTTTCTGGGAACAGACGCATGTGCTATTTGCACTGTGTATGGCAATGGGAGCGCAATAGTGACTCTTCTTATCAGAAAACAACTCTTGCTCGTAGGACCAGAAACTGCATGGGATTCAACTCCATTTCTGTCTGGGAAACAAACACTGGCTTTCCTTACAAGAAACACACTCTGCTTTTGAGAAAAGAGCACTCTTCTACTCTACTGTGTTTCCTATGGGGTCTGAACAGTGAGCTTGCTCAGAACAAAAGAACTGTGCTTCCTACACACACGGGCAATATCTAATTCAACTCTGCTTAGGAAACTGACAAGAACAGTAGCTCCTCTTCAGTCCAATACACTGTACTTGCTGGGAAGAGACGCGAGTGCTATTTGCACTGTGTTTGGCAATGGGAGCGCAATAGTGACTTTCCTTACCAGGAAACAACTCTTGCTCGTAGGACCAAAAACTTCATGTGATTCAACTCCATTTAGGACTGAGAAACAAACGCTAGCTCGCCTTACAAGAAACACACTCTGCTTTTTAGAAAAGAGCACTCTTCTACTCTACTGTGTTTCCTATAGGGCCAGAAGAGTGAGCTTGCTCAGAACAAAAGAACTGTGCTGACTACACACACGGGCCATATCTATTTCAATTCTGCTTAGGTAACTGACAAGAACAGTAGATCCTCTTCACTCCAATACACTGTACATGCTGGGAACAGACGCCAGTGATATTTGCCCTGTGTATGACAATGGGAGCGCAATAGTGACTCCTCTTACCAGAAAAATCTCTTGCTCTTAGGACCCGAAACTGCATGTGTTTCAACTCCATTTAGGACTGGGAAAAAAACACTAGCTCTCTTTACAAGAAACACACTCTGCTTTTGAGAAAAGAGCACTCTTCTACTCTACTGTGTTTCCTATGGGGTCCGAACAGTGATCTTACTCAGAACAAAAGAACTGTGCTTCCTACACACACGGGCCATATCTAGTTGAATTCTGCTTAGAAAACTGACAAGAACAGTAGATCCTCTTCAGTCCAATACACTGTACTTGCTGGGAACAGACGCCAGTTTTATTTGCCCTGTATATGACAATGGGAGCACAATAGTGACTCTTCTTACCAGAAAACAGCTCTTGCTTGTAGAACCAGAAACTGCATGTGATTCAATTCTATTTAGGACTGGGAAACAAATGCTAGCTAGCGTTACAAGAAACACACTCTGCTTTTGAGAAAAGAGCACTCTTCTACTTTCCTGTGTTTCCTATAGGGCCAGAAGAGTGAGCTTGCTCAGAACAAAAGAACTGTGCTGACTACACACACGGGCCATATCTATTTCAATTCTGCTTAGGTAACTGACAAGAACAGTAGATCCTCTTCAGTCCAATACACTGTACTTGCTGGGAAAAGACGGCAGTGATATTTGCCCTGTGTATGACAATGGGAGCGCAATAGTGAATCTTCTTACCAGAAAACAACTCTTGCTCTTAGGACCCGAAACTGCATGTGATTCAACTCCATTTAGGACTGTGAAACAAACGCTAGCTCGCCTTACAAAAAACACAATCTGCTTTTGAGAAAAGAGCACTCTTCTACTCTATTGTGTTTTCTATGGGGTCCGAACAGTGAGCTTGCTCAGAACAAAAGAACTGTGGTTCCTACACACACGGGCAATATCTAGTTCAACTCTGCTTAGGAAACTGACAAGAACAGTAGCTCCTCTTCAGTCCAATACACTGTACTTGCTGGGAACAGACACGAGTGCTATTTGCTCTGTGTTTGGCAATGGGAGCGCAATAGTGACTTTCCTTACCAGAAAACAACTCTTGCTCGTAGGACCAAAAACTGCATGTGATTCAACTCCATTTAGGACTGAGAAACAAACGCTAGCTTGCCTTACAAGAAACACACTCTGCTTTTTAGAAAAGAGCACTCTTCTACTCTACTGTGTTTCTTATAGTGCCAGAACAGTGAGCTTGCTCAGAACAATGAACGGTGCGTCCTACAAAAGGACCATATCTAGTTCAACTCTGCTTAGGAACCTGACAAGAACAGTAGATCCTCTTCACTCCAATACACTCTACATGCTGGGAACAGACGCCATTGCTATTTGCCCTGTGTATGACAATGGGAGCGCAATAGTGACTCCTCTTACCAGAAAAAACTCTTGCTCGTAGGACCCGAAACTGCATGTGATTCAACTCCATTTAGGACTGGGAAAAAAACACTAGCACGCTTTACAAGAAACACACTCTGCTTTTGAGAAAAGAGCACTCTTCTACTCTACTGTGTTTCCTATAGGGCCAGAACAGTGAGCTTGCTCAGAACAAATAAACTGTGCTTCCTACACACACGGACGATATCTAGTTCAACTCTGCTTAGGAACCTGACAAGAACAGTAGATCCTCCTCATTCCAATACACTGTAGTCGCTGTGAACAGACGCGAGTGCTATTTGCACTGTGTATGGCAATGGGAGCGCAATAGCCTATCCTTACCAGAAAACAACTCTTGCTCATAGGACCGAAAACTGCATGTGATTCAACTCCATTTAGAACTGGGAAATGAACGCTAGCTCGCCTTACAAGAAACACACTCTGCTTTTGAGAAAAGAGCACTCTTCTACTCTACTGTGTTTCCTATGTGGTCCAAACAGTGAGCTTGCTCAGAACAAAAGAACTGCGCTTCCTACACACACGGCCATATCTAGTTCAATTCTGTTTAGGAAAGTGAGAAGAACAGTAGCTCCTCTTCAGTCCAATACACTGTACTTTCTGGGAATAGACGCATGTGCTATTTGCACTGTGTATGGCAATGGGAGCGCAATAGTGACTCTTCTTATCAGAAAACAACTCTTGCTCGTAGGACCAGAAACTGCATGGGATTCAACTCCATTTCTGTCTGGGAAACAAACACTGGCTTTCCTTACAAGAAACACACTCTGCTTTTGAGAAAAGAGCACTCTTCTACTCTACTGTGTTTCCTATGGGGTCTGAACAGTGAGCTTGCTCAGAACAAAAGAACTGTGCTTCCTACACACACGGGCAATATCTAATTCAACTCTGCTTAGGAAACTGACAAGAACAGTAGCTCCTCTTCAGTCCAATACACTGTACTTGCTGGGAAGAGACGCGAGTGCTATTTGCACTGTGTTTGGCAATGGGAGCGCAATAGTGACTTTCCTTACCAGGAAACAACTCTTGCTCGTAGGACCAAAAACTTCATGTGATTCAACTCCATTTAGGACTGAGAAACAAACGCTAGCTCGCCTTACAAGAAACACACTCTGCTTTTTAGAAAAGAGCACTCTTCTACTCTACTGTGTTTCCTATAGGGCCAGAAGAGTGAGCTTGCTCAGAACAAAAGAACTGTGCTGACTACACACACGGGCCATATCTATTTCAATTCTGCTTAGGTAACTGACAAGAACAGTAGATCCTCTTCACTCCAATACACTGTACATGCTGGGAACAGACGCCAGTGATATTTGCCCTGTGTATGACAATGGGAGCGCAATAGTGACTCCTCTTACCAGAAAAATCTCTTGCTCTTAGGACCCGAAACTGCATGTGTTTCAACTCCATTTAGGACTGGGAAAAAAACACTAGCTCTCTTTACAAGAAACACACTCTGCTTTTGAGAAAAGAGCACTCTTCTACTCTACTGTGTTTCCTATGGGGTCCGAACAGTGATCTTGCTCAGAACAAAAGAACTGTGCTTCCTACACACACGGGCCATATCTAGTTGAATTCTGCTTAGAAAACTGACAAGAACAGTAGATCCTCTTCAGTCCAATACACTGTACTTGCTGGGAACAGACGCCAGTTTTATTTGCCCTGTATATGACAATGGGAGCACAATAGTGACTCTTCTTACCAGAAAACAGCTCTTGCTTGTAGAACCAGAAACTGCATGTGATTCAATTCTATTTAGGACTGGGAAACAAATGCTACCTAGCGTTACAAGAAACACACTCTGCTTTTGAGAAAAGAGCACTCTTCTACTTTCCTGTGTTTCCTATAGGGCCAGAAGAGTGAGCTTGCTCAGAACAAAAGAACTGTGCTGACTACACACACGGGCCATATCTATTTCAATTCTGCTTAGGTAACTGACAAGAACAGTAGATCCTCTTCAGTCCAATACACTGTACTTGCTGGGAAAAGACGCCAGTGATATTTGCCCTGTGTATGACAATGGGAGCGCTATAGTGAATCTGCTTACCAGAAAACAACTCTTGCTCTTAGGACCCGAAACTGCATGTGATTCAACTCCATTTAGGACTGTGAAACAAACGCTAGCTCGCCTTACAAAAAACACAATCTGCTTTTGAGAAAAGAGCACTCTTCTACTCTATTGTGTTTTCTATGGGGTCCGAACAGTGAGCTTGCTCAGAACAAAAGAACTGTGGTTCCTACACACACGGGCAATATCTAGTTCAACTCTGCTTAGGAAACTGACAAGAACAGTAGGTCCTCTTCAGTCCAATACACTGTACTTGCTGGGAACAGACGTCAGTGCTATTTGCCCTGTGTATGACAATGGGAGCACAATAGTGACTCTTCTTACAAGAAAACAACTCTTGCTCATAGGACCACAAACTGCATGTGATTCAACTCCATTTCTTACTGGGAAACAAACGCTAGCTCGCCTTACAAGAAAAACACTCTGCTTTTGAGAAAAGAGCACTCTTCTACTCTACTGTGTTTCCTATAGGGCCAGAACAGTGAGCTTGCTCAGAACAAAAATACTGTGCTTCCTACACACACGGACGATATCTAGTTAAACTCGGCTTAGGAACCTGAAAAGAACAGTAGATCCTCCCCAGTCCAATACACTGTACATGCTGGGAACAGACACCATTGCAATTTGCCCTGTGCATGACAATGGGAGCACAATAGTGACTCTTCTTACCAGAAAACAACTCTTGCTCGTAGGACCAGAAACTGCATGGCTTTCAACTACATTTCTGACTGGGAAACAAACACTAGCTCGCCTTACAAGAAACACACTCTGCTTTTGAGAAAAGAGCACTCTTCTACTCTACTGTGTTTCCTAATTGTTCCGAAAAGTGAGCTTGCTCAGAACAAAAGAACTGTGCTTCCTACACACACGGGCCATATCTAGTTCAACTCTGCTTAGGAAACTGACAAGAAAAGAGCTCCTCGTCAGTCCAATACACTGTACTCGCTGTAAAGAGACGCGAGTGCTATTTGCACTGTGTATGGCAATGCGAGCACAATAGCCTATCCTTACCAGAAAAAAACTCTTGCTCTTAGGACCGAAAACTGCATGTGATTCAACTCCATTTAGAACTGGGAAATGAACGCTAGCTCGCCTTACAAGAAACACACTCGGCTTTTGAGAAAAGAGCACTCTTCTGCTCTACTGTGTTTCCTATGTGGTCCAAACAGTGAGCTTGCTCAGAACAAAAGAACTGTGCTTCCTACACACACGGCCATATCTAGTTCAATTCTGCTTAGGAAACTGACAAGAACAGTAGCTCCTCTTCAGTCCAATACACTGTACTTGCTGGGAACAGACGCATGTGCTATTTGCACTGTGTATGGCAATGGGAGCACAATAGTGACTCTTCTTAACAGAAAACAACTCTTGCTCTTAGGACCAGAAACTGCATGGGATTCAACTCCATTTCTGTCTGGGAAACAAACACTGGCTTTCCTTACAAGAAGCACACTCTGCTTTTGAGAAAAGAGCACTCTTCTACTCTACTGTGTTTCCTATGGGGTCTGAACAGTGAGCTTGCTCAGAACAAAAGAACTGTGCTTCCTACACACACGGGCAATATCTAATTCAACTCTGCTTAGGAAACTGACAAGAACAGTAGCTCCTCTTCAGTCCAATACACTGTACTTGCTGGGAACAGACGCGAGTGCTATTTGCTCTGTGTTTGGCAATGGGAGCGCAATAGTGACTTTCCTTACCAGAAAACAACTCTTGCTCGTAGGACCAAAAACTGCATGTGATTCAACTCCATTTAGGACTGAGAAACAAACGCTAGCTCGCCTTACAAGAAACACACTCTGCTTTTTAGAAAAGAGCACTCTTCTACTCTACTGTGTTTCTTATAGTGCCAGAACAGTGAGCTTGCTCAGAACAATGAACAGTGCGTCCTACAAAAGGACCATATCTAGTTCAACTCTGCTTAGGAACCTGACAAGAACAGTAGATCCTCTTCACTCCAATACACTCTACATGCTGGGAACAGACGCCATTGCTATTTGCCCTGTGTATGACAATGGGAGCGCAATAGTGACTCCTCTTACCAGAAAAAACTCTTGCTCGTAGGACCCGAAACTGCATGTGATTCAACTCCATTTAGGACTGGGAAAAAAACACTAGCTCGCTTTACAAGAAACACACTCTGCTTTTGAGAAAAGAGCACTCTTCTACTCTATTGTGTTTCCTATGGGGTCTGAACAGTGATCTTGCTCAGAACAAAAGAACTGTGCTTCCTACACACACGGGCCATATCTAGTTGAATTCTGCTTAGAAAACTGACAAGAACAGTAGATCCTATTCAGTCCAATACACTGTACTTGCTGGGAACAGACGCCAGTTTTATTTGCCCTGTATATGACAATGGGAGCACAATAGTGACTCTTCTTACCAGAAAACCGCTCTTGCTTGTAGCACCAGAAACTGCATGTGATTCAATTCCATTTAGGACTGGGAAACAAATGCTAGCGAGCCTTACAAGAAACACACTCTGCTTTTGAGAAAAGAGCACTCTTCTACTTTCCTGTGTTTCCTATAGGGCCAGAACAGTGAGCTTGCTCAGAACAAAAGAACTGTGCTTACTACACACCCGGGCCATATCTATTTCAATTCTGCTTAGGTAACTGACAAGAACAGTAGATCCTCTTCAGTCCAATACACTGTACTTGCTGGGATCAGACGCCAGTGATATTTACCCTGTGTATGACAAGGGAGCGCAATAGTGAATCTTCTTACCAGAAAACAACTCTTGCTCTTAGGACCCGAAACTGCATGTGATTCAACTCCATTTAGGACTGTGAAACAAACGCTAGCTCGCCTTACAAGAAACGCAATCTGCTTTTGAGAAAAGAGCACTCTTCTACTCTACTGTTTTTCCTAAGGGATCCGAACAGTGAACTAGCTCAGAACAAAAGAACTTTGCTTCCTACACACACGTGCCATATCTAGTTCAACTCTGCTTAGGAAACTGACAAGAACAGTAGCTCCTCTTCAGTCCAATACACTGTACTTGCTGAGAACAGACGCGAGTGCTATGTGCACTGTGTATGGCAATGGGAGCTCAATAGTGACTCTTCTTAACAGAAAACAACTCTTGCTCGTAGGACCAGAAACTGCATGGCATTCAACTCCATTTCTGACTGGGAAACAAACACTAGCTCGCCTTACAAAAAACACACTCTGCTTTTGAGAAAAGAGCACTCTTCTACTCTACTGTATTTCCTAATTGTTCCGAACAGTGAGCTTGCTCAGAACAAAAGAACTGTGCTTTGTACACACACGGGCCATATCTAGGTCAACTCTGCTTATGAAACTGACAAGAACAGTAGATCCTCTTCAGTTCAATACACGGTACTTGCTGGAAGCAGACGCGTGTGGTATTTGTACAGTGTATGGCAATGGAAGCACAATAGTGACTTTCCTTACCAGAAAAAAACTCTTGCTCCTAGGACCAGAAACTGCATGGGATTCAACTCCATTTCTGACTGGGAAACAAACACTAGCTTGCCTTACAAGAAACACACTCTGCTTTTGAGAAAATAACGCTCTTCTACTCTACAGTGTTTCCTATAGGGACAGAACAGTGAGCTTGCTCAGAACAAAAGAACTGTGCTTCCTACACACACGGGCAATATCTAGTTCAACTCTGCTTAGGAAACTGACAAGAACAGTAGATCCTCTTCAGTCCAATACACTGTACTTGCTGGGAACAGACCTCAGTGCTATTTGCCCTGTGTATGACAATGGGAGCACAATAGTGACTCTTCTTACAAGAAAACAACTCTTGCTCATAGGACCACAAACTGCATGTGATTCAACTCCATTTCTGACTGGGAAACAAACGCTAGCTCGCCTTACAAGAAAAACACTCTGCCTTGAGAAAAGAGCACTCTTCTACTCTACTGTGTTTCCTATAGGGCCAGAACAGTGAGCTTGCTCAGAACAAAAAAACTGTGCTTCCTACACACACGGACGATATCTAGTTCAACTCTGCTTAGGAACCTGACAAGAACAGTAGATCCTCCTCAGTCCAATACACTGTATTCGCTGTGAACAGACGCAAGTGCTATTTGCACTATGTATGGCAATGGGAGCGCAATAGCCTATCCTTACCAGAAAACAACTCTTGCTCATAGGACCGAAAACTGCATGTGATTCAACTCCATTTAGAACTGGGAAATGAACGCTAGCTCGCCTTACAAGAAACACACTCTGCTTTTTAGAAAAGAGCACTCTTCTACTCTACTGTGTTTCCTATAGGGCCAGAACAGTGAGCTTGCTCAGAAAAACTGAACGGTGCTTCCTACACACGGACCATATCTAGTTCAATTCTGCTTAGAAACCTGACAAGAACAGTAGATCCTCTTCACTCCAATACACTGTACTTGCTGGGAACAGACGCCATTGCTATTTGCCCTGTGTATGACAATGGGAGCGCAATAGTGACTCCTCTTACCAGAAAAATCTCTTGCTCTTAGGACCCGAAACTGCATGTGTTACAACTCCATTTAGGACTGGGAAAAAAACACTAGCTCTCTTTACAAGAAACACACTCTGCTTTTGAGAAAAGAGCACTCTTCTACTCTACTGTGTTTCCTATGGGGTCCGAACAGTGATCTTGCTCAGAACAAAAGAACTGTGCTTCCTACACACACGGGCCATATCTAGTTGAATTCTGCTTAGGAAACTGACAAGAACAGTAGATTCTCTTCAGTCCAATACACTGTACTTGCTGGGAACAGACGCCAGTTTTATTTGCCCTGTATATGACAATGGGAGCACAATAGTGACTCTTCTTACCAGAAAACAGCTCTTGCTTGTAGCACCAGAAACTGCATGTGATTCAATTCTATTTAGGACTGGGAAACAAATGCTAGCTAGCGTTACAAGAAACACACTCTGCTTTTGAGAAAAGAGCACTCTTCTACTTTCCTGTGTTTCCTATAGGGCCAGAACAGTGAGCTTGCTCAGAACCAAAGAACTGTGCTGACTACACACACGGGCCATATCTATTTCAATTCTGCTTAGGTAACTGACAAAAACAGTAGATCCTCTTCAGTCCAATACACTGTACTTGCTGGGAAAAGACGCCAGTGCTATTTGCCCTGTGTATGACAATGGGAGCACAATAGTGAATCTTCTTACCAGAAAACAACTCTTGCTCTTAGGACCCGAAACTGCATGTGATTCAACTCCATTTAGGACTGTGAAACAAATGCTAGCTCGCCTTACAAAAAACACAATCTGCTTTTGAGAAAAGAGCACTCTTCTACTCTATTGTGTTTTCTATGGGGTCCGAACAGTGAGCTTGCTCAGAACAAAAGAACTGTGGTTCCTACACACACGGGCAATATCTAGTTCAACTCTGCTTAGGAAACTGACAAGAACAGTAGATCCTCTTCAGTCCAATACACTGTACTTGCTGGGAACAGACGTCAGTGCTATTTGCCCTGTGTATGACAATGGGAGCACAATAGTGACTCTTCTTACAAGAAAACAACTCTTGCTCATAGGACCACAAACTGCATGTGATTCAACTCCATTTCTTACAGGGAAACAAACGCTAGCTCGCCTTACAAGAAAAACACTCTGCTTTTGAGAAAAGAGAACACTTCTACTCTAGTGTGTTTCCTATAGGGCCAGAACAGTGAGCTTGCTCAGAACAAAAAAACTGTGCTTCCTACACACACGGACGATATCTAGTTAAACTCGGCTCAGGAACCTGAAAAGAACAGTAGATCCTCCCCAGTCCAATGCACTGTACATGCTGGGAACAGACACCATTGCAATTTGCCCTGTGCATGACAATGGGAGCACAATAGTGACTCTTCTTACCAGAAAACAACTCTTGCTCGTAGGACCAGAAACTGCATGGCTTTCAACTACATTTCTGACTGGGAAACAAACACTAGCTCGCCTTACAAGAAACACACTCTGCTTTTGAGAAAAGAGCACTCTTCTACTTTCCTGTGTTTCCTATAGGGCCAGAACAGTGAGCTTGCTCAGAACCAAAGAACTGTGCTGACTACACACACGGGCCATATCTATTTCAATTCTGCTTAGGTAACTGACAAGAACAGTAGATCCTCTTCAGTCCAATACACTGTACTTGCTGGGAAAAGACGCCAGTGATATTTGCCCTGTGTATGACAATGGGAGCGCAATAGTGAATCTTCTTACCAGAAAACAACTCTTGCTCTTAGGACCCGAAACTGCATGTGATTCAACTCCATTTAGGACTGTGAAACAAACGCTAGCTCGCCTTACAAAAAACACAATCTGCTTTTGAGAAAAGAGCACTCTTCTACTCTATTGTGTTTTCTATGGGGTCCGAACAGTGAGCTTGCTCAGAACAAATGAACTGTGGTTCCTACACACACGGGCAATATCTAGTTCAACTCTGCTTAGGAAACTGACAAGAACAGTAGATCCTCTTCAGTCCAATACACTGTACTTGCTGGGAACAGACGTCAGTGCTATTTGCCCTGTGTATGACAATGGGAGCACAATAGTGACTCTTCTTACAAGAAAACAACTCTTGCTCATAGGACCACAAACTGCATGTGATTCAACTCCATTTCTTACAGGGAAACAAACGCTAGCTCGCCTTACAAGAAAAACACTCTGCTTTTGAGAAAAGAGCACTCTTCTACTCTAGTGTGTTTCCTATAGGGCCAGAACAGTGAGCTTGCTCAGAACAAAAAAACTGTGCTTCCTACACACACGGACGATATCTAGTTAAACTCGGCTTAGGATCCTGAAAAGAACAGTAGATCCTCCCCAGTCCAATACACTGTACATGCTGGGAACAGACACCATTGCAATTTGCCCTGTGCATGACAATGGGAGCACAATAGTGACTCTTCTTACCAGAAAACAACTCTTGCTCGTAGGACCAGAAACTGCATGGCTTTCAACTACATTTCTGACTGGGAAACAAACACTAGCTCGCCTTACAAGAAACACACTCTGCTTTTGAGAAAAGAGCACTCTTCTACTCTACTGTGTTTCCTAATTGTTCCGAACAGTGAGCTTGCTCAGAACAAAAGAACTGTGCTTCCTACACACACGGGCCATATCTAGTTCAACTCTGCTTAGGAAACTGACAAGAAAAGAGCTCCTCGTCAGTCCAATACACTGTACTCGCTGTGAAGAGACGCGAGTGCTATTTGCACTGTGTATGGCAATGGGAGCACAATAGTGACTTTCCTTACCAGAAAACAACTCTTGCTCGTAGGACCAAAAACTGCATGTGATTCAACTCCATTTAGGACTGGGAAACAAACGCTAGCTCACCTTAGAAGAAACACACTCTGCTTTTGAGAAAAGAGCACCCTTCTACTCAACTGTGCTTTTTATAGGGCCAGTACAGTGAGCTTGCTCAGAACAATGAACTGTGCTGACTACACACACAGTCCATATCTATTTCAATTTTGCTTAGGAAACTGACAAGAACAGTAGATCCTCTTCAGTCCAATACACTGTACTTGCTGGCAACAGAAGCCAGTGCTATTTGCCCTGTGTATGACAATGGGAGCACAATAGTGACTCTTCTTACAAGAAAACAACTCTTGCTCATAGGACCACAAACTGCATGTGATTCAACTCCATTCCTGACTGGGAAACAAACGCTAGCTCGCCTTACAAGAAAAACACTCTGCTTTTGAGAAAAGAGCACTCCTCTACTCTACGGTGTTTCCTATAATATCAGAACAGTGAGCTTCCTCAGAACAAAAAATCTGTGCTTCCTACACAAACGGACCATATCTAGTTCAACTCTGCTTAGGAACCTGACAAGAACAGTAGATCCTCCTCAGTCCAATACACTGTACATGCTGGGAACAGACACCATTCCTATTTGCCCTGTGCATGACAATGGGAGCACAATAGTGACTCTTCTTACCAGAAAACAACTCTTGCTCGTAGGACCAGGAACTGCATGGCATTCAACTCCATTTCTGACTGGGAAACAAACACTAGCTCGCCTTACAAGAAACACACTCTGCTTTTGAGAAAAGAGCACTCTTCTACTCTACTGTGTTTCCTAATTGTTCCGAACAGTGAGCTTGCTCAGAAAAAATGAACTGTGCTTTGTACACACACGGTCCATATCTAGTTCAACTCTGCTTAGGAAACTGACAAGAACAGTAGATCCTCTTCAGTCCAATACACGGTACTTGCTGGAAGCAGACGCGTGTGGTATTTGCACAGTGTATCACAATGGAAGTGCAAATGTGACTTTCCTTACCAGAAAAAAACTCTTGCTCGTAGGACCAGAAACTGCATGGGATTCAACTCCATTTCTGTCTGGGAAACAAACACTAGCTTGCCTTACAAGAAACACACTCTGCTTTTGAGAAAAGAGCGCCCTTCTAATCTACAGTGTTTCCTATGGGGTCCGAACAGTGAGCTTGCTCAGAACAAAATAACTGTGTATCCTACACACACAGGCCATATCTAGTTCAACTCTGCTTAGGAAACTGACGAGAACAGTAGCTCCTCTTCAGTCCAATACACTGTACTTGCTGGGAACAGACGCGAGTGCTATTTGCACTGTGTATGGCAATCGGAGCTCAATAGTGACTCTTTTGCCAGAAAACAACTCTTGCTCGTAGGACTAGAAACTGCATGGGATTCAACTACATTTAGGTCTGGGAAACAAACGCTAGCTCGACTTACAAGAAACACACTCTGCTTTTGAGAAAAGAGTACTCTTCTACTCTACTGTTTTTCCTAAGGGATCCGAACAGTGAACTAGCTCAGAACAAAAGAACTTTGCTTCCTACACACACGGGCCATATCTAGTTCAACTCTGCTTAGGAAACTGACAAGAACAGTAGCTCCTCTTCAGTACAATACACTGTACTTGCTGAAAACAGACGCGAGTGCTATGTGCACTGTGTATGGCAATGGGAGCTCAATAGTGACTCTTCTTAACAGAAAACAACTCTTGCTAGTAGGACCAGAAACTGCATGGCATTCAACTCCATTTCTGACTGGGAAACAAACACTAGCTCACCTTACAAGAAACACACTCTGCTTTTGAGAAAAGAGCACTCTTCTACTCTACTGTGTTTCCTAATTGTTCTGAACAGTGAGCTTGCTCAGAACAAAAGAACTGTGCTTTGTACACACACGGGCCATATCTAGTTCATCTCTGCTTAGGAAACTGACAAGAACAGTAGATCCTCTTCAGTCCAATACACGGTACTTGCTGGAAGCAGACGCGTGTGGTATTTGCACAGTGTATGGCAATGGAAGCGCAATAGTGACTTTCCTTACCAGAAAAAAACTCTTGCTCCTAGGACCAGAAACTGCATGGGATTCAACTCCATTTCTGACTGGGAAACAAACACTAGCTTGCCTTACAAGAAACACACTCTGCTTTTGAGAAAAGAGCACTCTTCTACTCTACAGTGTTTCCTATATGGCCAGAACAGTGAGCTTGCTCAGAACAAAAGAACTGTGCTTCCTACACACACGGGCAATATCTAGTTCAACTCTGCTTAGGAAACTGACAAGAACAGTAGATCCTCTTCAGTCCAATACACTGTACTTGCTGGGAACAGACGTCAGTGCTATTTGCCCTGTGTATGAAAATGGGAGCACAATAGTGACTCTTCTTACAAGAAAACAACTCTTGCTCATAGGACCACAAACTGCAAGTGATTCAATTCCATTTAGGACTGGGAAACAAATGCTAGCTAGCCTTACAAGAAAGACACTCTGCTTTTGAGAAAAGAGCACTCTTCTACTTTCCTGTGTTTCCTATAGGGCCAGAACAGTGAGCTTGCTCAGAACAAAAGAACTGTGCTGACTACACACACGGGCCATATCTATTTCAATTCTGCTTAAGTAACTGACAAGAACAGTAGATCCTCTTCAGTCCAATACACTGTATTTGCTGGGAACAGACGCCAGTGATATTTGCCCTGTGTATGACAATGGGAGCACAATAGTGACTCTTCTTACAAGAAAACAACTCTTGCTCTTAAGACCCGAAACTGCATGTGATTCAACTCCATTTAGGACTGTGAAACAAACGCTAGCTCGCCTTACAAGAAACACAATCTGCTTTTGAGAAAAGAGCACTCTTCTACTCTACTGTGCTTTTTATAGGGCCAGTACAGTGAGCTTGCTCAGAACAATGAACTGTGCTGACTACACACACAGGCCATATCTATTTCAATTCTGCTTAGGAAACTGACAAGAACAGTAGATCCTCTTCAGTCCAATGCAGTGTACTTGCTGGGAACAGACGCCACTGCTATTTGCCCTGTGTATGACAATGGGAGCACAATAGTGACTCTTCTTACAAAAAAACAACTCTTGCTCATAGGACCACAAACTGCATGTGATTCAACTCCATTTCTGACTGGGAAACAAACGCTAGCTCTCCTTACAAGAAAAAGACTCTGCTTTTGAGAAAAGAGCACTCTTCTACTCTAATGTGTTTCCTATAGGGCCAGAACAGTGAGCTTGCTCAGAACAAAAAAAGTGTGCTTCCTACACACACGGACCATATCTAGTTCAACTCTGCTTAGGAACCTGACAAGAACAGTAGATCCTCCTCAGTCCAATACACTGTACATGCTGGGAACAGACACCATTGCTATTTGCCCTGTGCATGACAATGGGAGCACAATAGTGACTCTTCTTTCCAGAAAACAACTCTTGCTCGTAGGACCAGAAACTGCATGGCATTCAACTCCATTTCTGACTGGGAAACAAACACTAGCTCGCCTTACAAGAAACAAACTCTGCTTTTGAGAAAAGAGCACTCTTCTACTCTACTGTGTTTCCTATAGTGCCAGAACAGTGAGCTTGCTCAGAACATAAAAACTGTGCTTCCTAGACACACGGGCCATATCTAGTTCAACTCTGCTTAGGAAACTGACAAGAACAGTAGCTTTTCTTCAGTCCGATACACTGTATTTGCTGGGATCAGACGCGTGTGCTATTGCACTGTGTATGGCAATGGGAGCACAATAGTGACTTTCCTTACCAGAAAACAACTCTTGCTCGTAGGACAAGAAACTGCATGGGATTGAACTCCATTTCTGACTGGGAAAAAAACACTAGCTTGCCTTACAAGAAACACACTCTGCTTTTGAGAAAAGAGTACTCTTCTACTCTACTGTGTTTCCTATAGGGCCAGAACAGTGAGCTTGCTCAGAACATAATAACTGTGCTTCCTACACACACGGGCCATATCTAGTTCAACTCTGCTTAGGAACCTGACAAGAACAGTAGATCCTCTTCAGTCCAATACACTGTACTTGGTGGGAACAGACGCCAGTGCTATTTGTCCTGTGTATGGCAATGGCAGCGCAATAGTGACTATTCATACCATAAAACAACTCTTGCTCATAGGACCAGAATCTTCATGTGATTAAACTCCATTTAGGACTGGGAAACAAACACTAGCTCGCCTTACACGAAAGACTCTCTGATTTTGACAAAAGAGCACTCTTCTACTCTACTGTGTTTCCTATGGGGTCCAAAGAGTGAGCTTGCTCAGAACAAAAGAACTGTGCTTCCTAAACACACGGGCCATATCTAGTTCAACTCTGCTTAGGAACCTGACAAGAACAGTAGGTCCTCCTCAGTCCAATACACTGTACATGCTGGGAACAGACACCATTGCTATTTGCCCTGTGCATGAAAATGGGAGCACAATAGTGACGCTTCTTACCAGAAAACAACTCTTGCTCATAGGACCAGAAACTGCATGGCATTCAACTCCATTTCTGACTGGGAAACAAATGCTAGCTCGCCTTACAAGAAACACACTCTGCTTTTGAGAAAAGAGCACTCTTCTACTCTACTGTGTTTCCTAATTGTTCCGAACAGTGAGCTTGCTCAGAACAAAAGAACTGTGCTGTGTACACACACGGTCCATATCTAGTTCAACTCTGCTTAGGAAACTTACAAGAACAGTAGCTCCTCTTCAGTCCAATACACGGTATTTGCTGGAAGCAGACGCGTGTGGTATTTGCACAGTGTATGGCAATGGAAGCCCAATAGGGACTTTCCTTACCAGAAAAAAACTCTTGCTCGTAGGTCCTGAAACTGCATGGGATTCAACTCCATTTCTGACTGGGAAACAAACACTAGCACGCCTTACAAGAAACACACTCTGCTTTTGAAAAAAGAGCGCTCTTCTGTCTACAGTATTTCCTATGGGGTCCGAACAGTGAGCTTGCTCAGAAAAAAAGAACTGTGCTTCCTACACACACGGGCCATATCAAGTTCAACTCTGCTTAGGAAACTGACAAGAAAAGAGCTCCTCGTCAGTCCAATACACTGTACTCACTGTGAGCAGACGCGAGTGCTATTTGCACTGTGTATGGCAATAGGAGCACAATAGTGACTTTCCTTACCAGAAAACAACTCTTGCTCGTAGGACCAAAAACTGCATGTGATTCAACTCCATTTAGGACTGGGAAACAAACGCTAGCTCGCCTTACAAGAAACACACTCTGCTTTTGAGAAAAGAGCACTCTTCTACTCTACTGTGCTTTTTATAGGGCCAGTACAGTGAGCTTGCTCAGAACAATGAACTGTGCTGACTACACACACAGGCCATATCTACTTCAATTCTGCTGAGGAATCTGAAAGAACAGTAGATCCTCTTCAGTCCAATACACTGTACTTGCTGGGAACAGACGCCAGTGCTCTTTGTCCTGCATATGACAATGGGAGCACAATAGTGACTCTTCTTACAAGAAAACAACTCTTGCTCATAGGACCACAAACTGCATGTGATTCAACGCCATTTATGACTGGGAAACAAACGCTAGCTCGCCTTACAAGAAACACCCTCTGCTTTAGAGAAAAGAGCACTCTTCTACTCTACTGTGTTTCCTATAGGGCCAGAACAGTGAGCTTGCTCAGAACAAAAGAACTGTGCTTCCTACACACAGACCATATCTAGTTCAACTCTGCTTAGGAACCTGACAAGAACAGTAGATCCTATTCAGTCCAATACACTGTACTCGCTGTGTACAGACGCGAGTGCTATTTGCACTGTGTATGGCAATGGGAGCGCAATAGTGACTTTCCTTACCAGAAAACAACTCTTGCTCATAGGACTGAAAACTGCATGTGATTCAACTCCATTTAGAACTGGGAAATAAACGCTAGCTCGCCTTACAAGAAACACACTCTGCTTTTGAGAAAAGATCACTCTTCTACTCTACTGTGTTTCCTACGGGGTCCAAACAGTGAGCTTGCTCAGAACAAAAGAACTGTGCTTCCTACACACACGGCCATATCTAGTTCAATTCTGCTTAGGAAACTGACAACAACAGTAGCTCCTCTTCAGTCCAATACACTGTACTTGCTGGGAACAGACTCGTGTGCTATTTGCACTGTGTATGGCAATGGGAGCGCAATAGTGACTCTTCTTATCAGAAAAAAACTCTTGCTCCTAGGACCAGAAACTGCATCGGATTCAACTCCATTTCTGTCTGGGAAACAAACACTAGCTTTCCTTACAAGAAACACACTCTGCTTTTGAGAAAAGAGCACTCTTCTACTCTACTGTGTTTCCTATGGGGTCTGAACAGTGAGTTTGCTCAGAACAAAAGAACTGTGCTTCTTACATACACAGGGCATATCTAATTCAACTCTGCTTAGGAAACTGACAAGAACAGTAGCTCCTCTTCAGTCCAATACACTATACTTGCTGGGAACAGACGCGAGTGCTATTTGCACTGTGTATGGCAATGGGAGCACAATAGTGACTTTCCTTACCAGAAAACAACTCTTGCTCATAGGACCAAAAACTGCATGTGATTCAACTCCATTTAGGACTGAAAAACAAACGCTAGCTCGCCTTACAAGAAACACACTCTGCTTTTGAGAAAAGAGCACCCTTCTACTCTACTGTGTTTCCTATAGGGCCAGAACAGTGAGCTTGCTCAGAACAACTGAACGGTGCTTCCTACACACGGACCATATCTAGTTCAACTCTGATTAGGAAACTGACAAGAACAGTAGATCCTCTTCACTCCAATACACTGTACATGCTGGGAACAGACGCCATTGCGATTTGCCCTGTGTATGACAATGGGAGCGCAATAGTGACTCCTCTTACCAGAAAAAACTCTTGCTCGTAGGACCCGAAACTGCATGTGATTCAACTCCATTTAGGACTGGGAAACAAACGCTAGCTCGCCTTACAAGTAACATACTCTGCTTTTGAGGAAAGAGCACTCTTCTACTCTACTGTGTTTTCTATGGGGTCCAAACAGTGAGCTTGCTCACACCAAAGAACTGTGCTTCCTACACACAGGGGCCATATCTAGTTCAACTCTGCTTAGGAAACTGACAAGAACAGTAGCTCCTCCTCAGTCCAATACACTGTACTTGCTGGGAACAAACGCGAGTGCTATTTGCACTGTGTATGGAAATGGGAGCACAATAGTTACTCTTCTTACCAGAAAACAACTCTTGCTGGTAGGACCAAAAACTGCATGTGATTCAACTCCTTTTAGAACTGGGAAACAAACGGTAGCTCGCCTTACAAGAAACACACTCTGCTTCTGAGAAAAGAGCACTCATCTACTCTACTGTGTTTCCTATATGGCCAGAACAGTGAGCTTGCTCAGAACAAAAGAACTGTGCTGCCTACACACACGGGCCCTATCTAGTTCAATTCTGCTTAGGAAACTGACAAGATCAATAGATCCACTTCAGTCCAATACACTGTGCATGCTGGCAACAGACGCCAGTGCTATTTGTCCTGTGTGTGACAATGGGACCACAATAGTGACTCTTCTTACTAGAAAACAACTCTTGCTCGTAGGACCAAAAACTGCATGTGATTCAACTCCATTTAGGACTGGGAAACAAACGGTAGCTCGCCTTACAAGAAACATACTCTGCTTTTGAGAAAAGAGCACTCATCTACTGTACTGTGTTTTCTATGGGGTCCGAACAGTGAGCTTGCTCAGAACAAAAGAACTGTGCTTCCTACACACAGGGGCCTTATCTAGTTCAACTCTGCATAGGAACCTGACAAGAACAGTAGCTCCTCTTCAGTCCAACACTGTACTTGCTGGGAACAGACGCGAGTGCTATTTGCACTGTGTATGGCAATGGGAGCTCAATAGTGACATTCCTTACCAGAAAACAACTCTTGTACGTAGGACCAGAAACTGCATGTGTTTCAACTCCATTTAGGACTGGGAAACAAACGCTAGCTCGCCTTACAAGAAACACACTCTGCTTTAGAGAAAAGAGCACTCTTCTTCTCTACTGTGTCTCATATTGGGTCCGAAGAGTGAGCTTGCTCAGAACAAAAGAACTGTGCTTCCTACACACACGGGCTATATCTAGTTGAACTCTGCTTAGGAAACTGACAAGAACAGTAGCTCCTCTTCAGTCCAATACACTGTACTTGCTGGCAACAGACGCTAGTGCTATTTGTACTGCATATGGCAATGGGAGCGCAAAAGTGACTTTCCTACCAGAAAACAACTCTTGCTCCTGGGACCAACAACTGCATGTGATTCAACTCCATTTAGGACTGGGAAACAAACGCTAGCTCGCCTTACAAGAAACACACTCTGCTTTTGAGAAAAGAGCACTCTTCTACTCTACTGTGTTTCCTACAGGGCCAGAACAGTGAGCTTGCTCAGAACAAAAGAACTGTGCTTCCTACACACACGGGCCATATCTACTTCAACTCTCCTTAGGAAACTGACAAGAACAGTAGATCCTCTTCAGTCCAATACACTGTACATGCTGGGAACAGATGCCAGTGCTATTTGCCCTGTGTATGACTATGGGAGCGCAATAGTGACTCTTCTTTGCAGAAAAAACTCTTGCTCGTAGGACCAGAAACTTCATGTGATTCAACTCCATTTAGGATTGGGAAACAAACACTAGCTCGCTTTACAAGAAACACACTCTGCTTTTGAGAAAAGAGCACTCTTGTCTTTACTGTGTTTCCTATGGGGTCCGAACAGTGAGCTTGCTCAGAACAAAAGAACTGTGCTTCCTACACACTCTGGCCATACCTAGTTCAACTCTTTTTAGGAAAGTGTCAAGAACAGTAGCTCCTCTTGAGTCCAATACACTGTATTGCTGAGAACAGACGCGAGTGCTATTTGTACTGTGTATGGCAACGGGAGCGGAATAGTGACTCTTCTTACCAGAAAACTACTCTTGCTCCTAGGACCAGAAACTGCATGTGTATTTCAACTCCATTTAGGACTGGGAAACAAAGGCTAGATTGCCTTAAAAGAAACACACCCTGCATTTGAAAAAAGAGCACTCTTCTACTCTACTGTGTTTCCTATGGTGTCCGAACAGTGAGCTTGCTCACACCAAAGAACTGTGCATCCTACACACACGGGCCATATCTAGTTCAACTCTGCTTAGGAAACTGACAAGAACAGTAGCTCCTCCTCAGTCCAATACACTGTACTTGCTGGGAACAATCGCGAGTGCTATTTGCACTGTGTATGGAAATGGGAGCACAATAGTTACTCTTCTTACCAGAAAACAACTCTTGCTGGTAGGACCAAAAACTGCATGTGATTCAACTCCTTTTAGAACTGGGAAACAAACGCTAGCTCGCCTTACAAGAAACACACTCTGCTTCTGAGAAAAGAGCACTCATCTACTCTACTGTGTTTCCTATATGGCCAGAACAGTGAGCTTGCTCAGAACAAAAGAACTGTGCTGCCTACACACACGGGCCCTATCTAGTTCAATTCTGCTTAGGAAACTGACAAGATCAATAGATCCACTTCAGTCCAATACACTGTGCATGCTGGCAACAGACGCCAGTGCTATTTGTCCTGTGTGTGACAATGGGAGCACAATAGTGACTCTTCTTACTAGAAAACAACTCTTGCTCCTAGGACCAAAAACTGCATGTGATTCAACTCCATTTAGGACTGGGAAACAAGCGCTAGCTCGCCGTAAAAGAAACATACTCTGCTTTTGAGAAAAGAGCACTCATCTACTGTACTGTGTTTTCTATGGGGTCCGAACAGTGAGCTTGCTCAGAACAAAAGAACTGTGCTTCCTACACACACGGGCCTTATCTAGTTCAACTCTGCATAGGAATCTGACAAGAACAGTAGCTCCTCTTCAGTCCAACACTGTACTTGCTGGGAACAGACGCGAGTGCTATTTGCACTGTGTATGGCAATGGGAGCTCAATAGTGACATTCCTTACCAGAAAACAACTCTTGTACGTAGGATCAGAAACTGCATGTGTTTCAACTCCATTTAGGACTGGGAAACAAACGCTAGCTCGCCTTACAAGAAACACACTCTGCTTTAGAGAAAAGAGCACTCTTCTCTCTACTGTGTCTCATATTGGGTCCGAAGAGTGAGCTTGCTCAGAACAAAAGAACTGTGCTTCCTACACACACGGGCTATATCTAGTTGAACTCTGCTTAGGAAACTGACAAGAACAGTAGCTCCTCTTCAGTCCAATACACTGTACTTGCTGACAACAGACGCTAGTGCTATTTGTACTGCGTATGGCAATGGGAGCACAATAGTGACTATCCTTACAAGAAAACATCTCTTGCTCGTTGGACCAAAAACTGCATGTGATTCAACTCCATTTAGGACTGGGAAACAAACGGTAGCTCGCCTTACAAGAAACACACTCTGCTTTTGAGAAAAGAGCACTCTTCTACTCTACTGTGTTTCTTACAGGGCCAAAACAGTGAGCTTGCTCAGAAAAAAAGAACTGTGCTTCCTAGACACACGGGCCATATCTAGTTCAACTCTGCTTAGGAAACTGACAAGAACAGTAGCTTTTCTTCAGTCCAATACACTGTACTTGCTGGGATCAGACGCGAGTGCTATTGCACTGTGTATGGCAATGGGAGCACAATAGTGACTTTCCTTACCAGAAAACAACTCTTGCTCGTAGGACCAGAAACTGCATGGGATTGAACTCCATTTAGGACTGGGAAAAAAACACTAGCTTGCCTTACAAGAAACACACTCTGCTTTTGAGAAAAGAGTACTCTTCTACTCTACTGTGTTTCCTATAGGGCCAGAACAGTGAGCTTGCTCAGAACATAATAACTGTGCTTCCTACACACGGGCCATATCTAGTTCAACTCTGCTTAGGAACCTGACAAGAACAGTAGATCCTCTTCAGTCCAATACACTGTACTTGCTGGGAACAGACGCCAGTGCTATTTGTCCTGTGTATGGCAATGGCAGCGCAATAGTGACTATTCATACCATAAAACAACTCTTGCTCATAGGACCAGAATCTTCATGTGATTAAACTCCATTTAGGACTGGGAAACAAACACTAGCTCGCCTTACAAGAAAGACACTCTGATTTTGACAAAAGAGCACTCTTCTACTCTACTGTGTTTCCTATGGTGTCCAAACAGTGAGCTTGCTCAGAACAAAAGAACTGTGCTTCCTACACACACGGGCCATATCTAGTTCAACTCTGCTTAGGAACCTGACAAGAACAGTAGGTCCTCCTCAGTCCAATACACTGTACATGCTGGGAACAGACTCCATTGCTATTTGCCCTGTGCATGACAATGGGAGCACAATAGTGACTCTTCTTACCAGAAAACAACTCTTGCTCGTAGGACCAGAAACTGCATGGCATTCAACTCCATTTCTGACTGGGAAACAAACACTAGCTCGCCTTACAAGAAACACACTCTGCTTTTGAGAAAAGAGCACTCTTCAACTCTACTGTGTTTCCTAATTGTTCCGAACAGTGAGCTTGCTCAGAACAAAAGAACTGTGCTTTGTACACACACAGTCCATATCTAGTTCAACTCTGCTTAGGAAACTGACAAGAACAGTAGCTCCTCTTCAGTCCAATACACGGTACTTGCTGGAAGCAGACGCGTGTGGTATTTGCACAGTGTATGGCAATGGAAGGGCAATAGTGACTTTCCTTACCAGAAAAAAACTCTTGCTCGTAGGTGCAGAAACTGCATGGGATTCAACTCCATTTCTGACTGGGAAACAAACACTAGCACGCCTTACAAGAAACACACTCTGCTTTTGAAAAAAGAGCGC